>NW_023270377.1:25225770-25425932 GCF_011800145.1 Mirounga leonina
GGAGAGGAGAGGAGAGGAGAGGAGAGGAGAGGAGAGGAGAGGAGAGGAGAGGAGAGGAGAGGAGAGGAGAAGGGAAGGGGGGAGGGAGGGAAGAGGGAAAGAGGAAGGAAGGAAGGAAGGAAGGAAGGAAGGAAGGAAGGAAGGAAGGAAGGAAGGGAAAGAAAGAAAGAAAGAGAAAAAGAAGAAAGAAAGAAAAAGAAAGAGAAAGAAAGAAAAGGAAGGAAGGAAAGAAAGGAGGGAGGGAGGAAGGAAGGAAGGAAGGAAAGAATGAAAGAAAGAAAGAGAAAAAAGAAAGAAAGAAAGAAGAAAGAGAAAGAAGAAAAGAAAGAAAAGAAAGAAAGAAAGAGAAAGAAAGAGAAAGAAAGAAAACCCATTACAGTTCTTCCAAATTTAGCTTTAAAATGCTTTTGGGAACTCAGGCTGTTATTTTAAGCAGTACCATCCCACTGCGCAGATGAATATAGATTTTGATACTTCCGTGTCTATCAAACACCTCTTCATAAAATACCCTCCTACGCTTCACCCCCAAGCATCCCCACATCCTCTCCCTAAAGAGCAATTAAACCCCATTACCCTTCAGCAGGGCCACTCAGGCACAACGGACACTGACAGCCTGTGAAATTGTCATCAGATAATCCCCATCAAGGTGGCTCAGCTTCTGTCAAGAACAGCCAGCAGAATTCAGCCTGGAGCCCAGACAGCTGCTCTAGCACTCTCAGGAATCCCACCTACTCTCAGAGAATCCTGACTCAGGGGTTTTCCCTAATGATTAGTGTTACTGGAAGAAAGTCTTCCGGGACATCCCTTAGGGAAAGGAAGCAGCCTGCCTTGTCATTTCTCCCCCATATTACCCGCCACCAGAATGGGAGTCCTTAATGTAGGCGACTCCCAGGACCCTGGAGGGAATCAGAGTATTACTGTCATTTACATATCATTAAAGAAAACCCCACAGCAAACCACTAGATGCTATCGAATCACCAGGAATGAGTCATGAATGTCCTGTGGCAAATCCCAGGCTTGTCAGTCTTTCTTTTCTCTGGGTACCACTTGGTCTGAGAGCCCAGTTTAGGGACCCCCGTAGTACGTTCTCTTCAGTGTTCCTTCTTTACCACCGACTTTGTAAGGTATGAGGACAGTTTTCATAAGTCACATCAGCCTATTAACCTTTAGAATATTGGCATTTTTCCAGTCTTGCCGGTAAATGAATCTTGTAAGTGGAGGGAGACAGTCCCCAGTGTGCAGCTCAGAGAGCAGCATTTGAAGGCTTCCAGACTGGCTCAGAAAGGGCAGCCGCCTCTAGCTTCCCTCAGCACAACCTTTCAACAGGCAACCAACAGGAAAAACTTTAAGAATTCCACCTTTTTTCCTCATGTCAGAGAAACACAGAGAAGCGGATCAATGGGCTGTAATTAACAAATACTCATTGAATGCTCGATGCATCTGTTTCACGTAGACAAAGGAAAAGGGGAGCTATGAAGAAATTCGTCCCACAAAATTAAGGAGGGAAAAGGAAAAAAAATAAAAGCAAAAACATGCTTGTTCACATATTTATATGTAATGAAGTCTATGGCCTTTATATCAGCAATAAATTAATTTTATGAACTCACGGCTTATAAACATTTAGAGAAAAAAATGTAAGGTAAATATTATCCAGCTCGTAGGCTAAAGAGCTGAAATGGCCCTAGAGATTATCTTAAGCTTTTCAATTTACTAGTAAGGGAAACAAGAGCTCCGGGAGGGAGGTGGCTGAGCAAACTGGAACACAGCAGGGGACACAGAGCAACCACGTCTCCAGCTGACCAATAAGTGGACTGGCGCAAAATTAACCAGAAAGTTAGTATCAAAGAATTAGAGTGTCACTGGATTCCCAAGCCTGTTTGTTTTCTTTCCCTATTTTTAGATATAAATTATTTGGCTTATTTATGCAGATAAAAGGTCAGAGAACCACTATAGTATTACAATACTTATTAATAGACAATAAAAAGACAATTAAAGTGAGAAGGGGAAGTAATAAATAGGTGCTATAAAATCTGACTAATGCAAAATACAGGGAAAATGGGCAAGGAGAACTGACCCATTTGGGTGAAAACGATTTTTATATACTTCAGGTATAGAAATACAGCTAATAATATTGTCTTATACAGCTACCTCCAGATCAACTTTAATGAAAACAAGCATTATATGTGGGTGTGCCTTCTAGAAAGGTAAGTGATGGGGATGCTATTTTGAAAAACTTCCAGGTACATCTTATCTCTTTTTAATACAGATTTTCCCTTCTCTTTAAGCTTTGTATCATTAGGGGTAGGCCAAGAGACTATTGCCTAAAAGAAGAAAAAGATGTTGTATGGTCATCTACCTCAGAGGAATAAAAACTAGGGGTGGGGGGCACTTACTTTGGAGAGAGTAGCTATCTATGTTTTGGAGGAAAGGGTGGTAGAGCCTGGGGAGGAAAAGCATGGCCAGATGAAGGGGTGAGAACTGTTTTCACTGTCTTCAGCTCAGAGTATAGAGAGGGGAGGTGGTAGAGGATGAAATGCTAAGTGGTAGATACAGCCCAGGTGGGGTTGGGAGAATCCAAACACAGAGACTAGGACCCCACCGCTCTGCACAGGAACCAGGGGAAACTACATCTTAGGAAAGCCTTGGGTTTGGGCTCAGTACTGAATCCAACATGGTGTGATACTCTCTCCATAATGTAGCTTGGCTGAGCAGGTGCCTGAGTGCAGTCCCCCAAGCCATGCACATTGCAGATGAACATGTACAAAAGCATGAAGGGTGTGTGTGTGTGTGTGTGTTGGGGGACAAGCATGCATTGGGCTCATAGGTAGTGAGAGAATTAATAGACTAGAGTAGACCCTGAGTAAAGACAGGGTAGGCATCCACAGAAGCCTCTGCAACTCTGCTTCTTCATATGCAAATCCCTCTATTCAGATATTTCTCTAGCTGTCTCCTTACTTGTCGAACAGAAAGCTGGCTCTGCCTTAAGGACACTGCATCTGAGTGGTGGTGGTTTTCCCTTCCACATTCTCCACCTGACTGTCTCTGGAGGTGGGGGAGGTGTTCTTTTTCCTCCAATCCCCTTAAAAACCCATTCCATCTGACACACCACCCACGCACACTTCCTTCTCACAGTAATCCACAGACTCCAATAACTGGGGGGGATGAGTTTCACTCCTTTTTATTTCGTGAAACTTCAGATGCTGGTTCACTGACACTCTCGCGAATGTACCTGGGTCATAACTGGTATTTCCATTTCCACTTTGTTACATAAGAAAGCTTCCAATGTGCTTGCCTTTTAATTCCTTGACTTGTTCCTTGATTTACTCATCACTGACCTGTTCAATGTCTTCCAGTTGCTCCTGCAAATACTAGAAGTATGTTGACTTTTTTACTCCCACTGTCCTGTCCGCTTGCTGGGTATGGTATCTAGGCCACCTCCAAGTAGCCCACATGTTTCACGGGGTGCGTCCTGGGGTGGAGACAGGAAAGTCCTGGTTCACTGAGCCAAACTGCACATCCCCGGCCACACTGTTTGGCTCAGAAATAGGAACATGATCTATATGGCTCAATAAATATGAGGAGCTGTTGTGGAGAAAGCATCTTCCTTGATCCTCTGAGAAAACCACCTGAAGAAGCTCTTATTCTTTTTCAGGACAACGTGGTATAAAGATTTATCATCAAGAACTGTTCTGGCCACTTCTGCTATGATGCCATATGCTTCTAGATCAAATCGTATTTGAAATTAGCTAAGCAAGTCTCATTCTCTACTCTACTGATGCACAAAGCTAAGAAATGGTCTGAGCAAAGCAGAGGCCAGAATTACTAATAAATAAATAACCAAAGCTTTGATTGGCTGAGACATACCAGTAAATTTTCAGAAGAGGCCCCTTTATTTCTCGAACTGTGGATTGGTAAATTCAGTAAGAAACAGATAAATGACAATTTTTTGAGTGGCACTCCCTTGAAAAAGCTTATGATTGGGGTGCCTACGTGGCTCAGTTGGTTAAGCATCCGACTTTTGATTTCAGCTCAGGTCATGATCTCACACAGGGTCATGAGATGGAGCCCAGTGTCAAGCCCTGCACTGGGCATGGGGCCTGCTTAAGATTCTCTCTCTCTCTCTCTCTCTCTCTCTCCCCCTCTACCCTCCCCCACCCCCTGCTTGTGCTTTCTATTTCTCTCTCCCTAAAAAAAACCCCAAATAAATAAATAAATAAATAGTTGATGATGACCTGAAAACTTTAACTGTGTTAACCACTCGAGGGTTTGTTTTACTATGGCAGCTGGTTCTATCCTAACTAGTATATCCTTGTAAGCCCTGGTAAGAAATCTCGGTTCTATTCTTCATGCAACAGGGGAAAGTCATAGGAAGGTTTTTTTTTTTTTTTTAAAAAAAAAAGGTTCTGACTAAAAACTGGGGCCTTAAATATAGACAAACGCATTCTAAAAGGTTGTATTCACATAAAATGATCGTGTTCACTCTGTGATTTCTAGGTAGTAAGGGTCCCCCTACATTTATTTTTGTCTTTCCCTGATAATCACTTAAGGCAATAATTGATTCAGAAACACAACAAAGGCAACTTTCAGGCATTCTTTAATTTTAGAACAGCACTCAAATAATTGTATTGTTCTGGCTTTTTATTCAAAATAGGTCCTCATGGGGCACCTGGGTGGCTCAGTTGGTTAAGCGTCTGCCTTCAGCTCAGATCACGAACCCAGGGTCCTGAGATCGAGCTCTGCATCACGCTCCCTGCTCAGTGGAGAGTCTGCTTCTCCCTCTCCCTCTGCTGCTCACCTAGTGCTCTCTCTCTCTCACTCTCTCTCTCTCTGTGTCAAATAAATAAATAAAATCTTAAAAAAAAAATTGGTCCTCATGCTTTCTATTGTTCCTCCTTGGGCCATCTTTATGGACATGCAACCTGTTCAGTCACACAGGCCACAGGCTAGGCAGTGTCCCGTGCTTTGTTTAAGTCTCTTTTGTTGCTATTTTTAAGTTCTTAGTAATATTTGAATGAGAAAATCCATATTTTTCTTTGCGCTGGGCCCCACAAATCATGTAGCCAATCCTACTCCCACCTAGTCACCATTGTGCATGATTGCACGTGCACACCCATGCACGCTTTTACTCCATTGCACCCCTACTTCAATAACAAAAATAGCTGAGGCTCCATAGGTTTATTCCTATTATGCACTAGATACTGTACTTAACACTTTATAAACATTGTCTTGTTTCATTTTTATAACAACCCTGTAGGGAAAGACTTTTGTTATTCCTATTTACAGGTAAGACAAGGAGAGATTAAGTCATATTTTACCCAAATTTGCCCAACTTTTAAGAAACTGGATTAGGACTTGAATTAAAAGATTCTATCTTTTAACTGCTATGTTATACTATAGACTTTTTTTTTTTTAAGTAGACTTCAAATTCTGTGTTGAAAAACAGTTGGCGGGGGAGAGGAAAGAATACATTCTACCTAGTTCTGCTTTCTGATAGAAATCAGCGTCCCTGTTTTGGATCAAAGCCATATAAGGTAGTCCATATGAGTATTAAAAGCCACTGATAATAATGACCTTTCTTGAGTAAAACATTTGGATATGTGGCTTCAGTAAGAGAAATTTATTTTAAATTATACGCTACTAATATTCTACAAGGCAGCTATAGAAACTAAAATACATGCATGATATTCCCCTTAATCTCCTTAAATATCAAATTTTAACTCATCCAGTTGTTTAACATTCATAACATAATGTTATAGGAATTGCAGATGAATTATTAATCAGAATCTGAAAAAAATTTATAATTACATATTTATAAAAGTAATCCCTATCTTTGGTTCTACACTTACTGAGAAGAAAAGGCAGCTGAATCTCGGCTCGAAGGAGCCAGCTGCCAGCTCTTTTCATTGCAGCAAGAAACAATTACAGATGTGATGCCTTTTAAATACGCTTAAAATGCAAATTTTTTAAAAAATAAGCTGAGAAGTATTAATAAACTCTGGTGTTAATAGCAATTGGTTAGTAAGAAACAAAGACCACTTATCCATTAAAAAAAAAAAGCAAGTTAATTTCTGTGGATGTCTCAGGTTGACTTCACTTAACATAGGGTAAATTTTTCTTCTCATTTTGGACACTGAGACAAGACAAACCACTCCTCAATTAGAGACAGATGATTTTTCGACCCTGCTTTGTCACCTTCTACTTTAGGATGGATGCTCCTTTCAAATCATCACTTCATCTGCTCCTTACTTTCGGAAGATGAACCACACTTATTCTGGTAATAACTCCTTTCAATTTCCACTTTAATAATACAAAGATCCCAATGAGTTTCATTTTCCTACACTATTGCATAGCAACAAAAATTTTTCATTGCATTTGTCTTCAAACTTCATGTTTCTTATAATCAAATTTGTCCTCTTTGGGGATTATTTCTTTTAAATTTTGATTACATTTCCCCCATTCACAATAAATCACATCAAAATGATTTTTAGTTTCCCTAATATACACCCAGGACATTAATCTCCCCTTGTTTGAATAATCTGGCAAATGAATCCCATCCTCCCAAAATACTTTCAGAAACACTTTTTTTTTTTTTAAGAGGGAGACAGTGGAGGGGAGGGCAGAGGGAGAGGGAGAGAGAGAATCTTAAGCAGGCTCCACACCCAGCATGGAGCCCAACACAGGGCTCAATCTCATGACCTGAGATCATGACCTGAGCTGAAATCAAAAGTTGGATGCTTCAGGCTCCCTGCTCAGCGGGGATTCTACTTCTCCCTCTCCCACTCCCCCTGCTTGCGTTCCCTCTCTCGCTGTGTCTCTGTCTGTCAAATAAACAAATAAAATCTTAAAAAAAAAAAAAAAAAACTTGGATGTTTGACTGACTGAGCCACCCAGGTGCCCCTTGGAAACACCTTTCTTAAGACTTCCCTACTCCCAGGGTGCCTGGGTGGCTCAGTCAGTTAAGCATCTGCCTTCGGCTCAGGTCATGATCCCAGGGTCCTGGGATCGAGCCCCACATCGGGCTCCCTGCTCAGCAGGAAGCCTGCTTCTCCCTCTCCTGCTCACCCTGTTTGTGCTCGCTCTCTCTCTGTCAAATCAATCAATAAATAAATCGTTTAAAAAAACAAAAGACTTCCCTACTCCCATCCTTTCCTAACCAACACTGTGGGGACCAGATGCCTCTCATAAGTTTCGTTTTATTATAGCTCTGGCTACACCATATTGTGTAGTATTTGTATGTTTTCCCGTGTCTTTGATCTCTGTTCCATAGAAGAGGAAAAATAATTTTCCCTCTACCCTTCTTAGTTCTTGGCTAAGACCCCCGCAATAAAACCCAGATTAACAAAAGAAAAGCAGAAGTTTATTAACATGTGTACCTCGTGTATACATGGGAGATGCCCAGGGAAAAATGAGCAACCTAATGAGGTGACTTTAGAATTCAGGCTTAACTACCACACTAGGAAAAGGGAAAGAGGCCTTAATAGGGAAATGTAGGTCTCTTCGGGGTACATGAGTTTTAGGAAAAATGAATGGGCCTTTTGAAGAATAGATGGAAGCTGTGACAGTTGGTGACAGACTGGGTGTGGTGTCGACCTCTATTTTCCTCTCCTGTGACAAGAATCAATCTTCCCTGGTTGATGAAACTCCCGGGGAGAAGACAGTTGAGTTCTTTTTGAAGGACATGTCTTTAGGTAGATAAGGAGAGTTCAGAGAAAGCTTCTCCCTGCATTTACTATTTTTCAAGTGCCCCCAGCTCAAAATCATTGGTATGCCAAAGTGGCATATTTGGGGATGGCATCTCCTAAATTCCTGTAGTCATATTCTGCTGTCCTTCAGTTCCTATCACAATCCAACACACGGTCATAAAGGTTTGTTTTAAGAGTGTTGAAGAAAATACACATTTCAGGGAATTTGGGGGAGTTAGCATCAGTGTGTGAGGCACTTTCTATCATTGTACAAGGGGTTGAATCACTGCACAGTGTTAGTACATGCTGTGTTTGATAACGAAACTCCTAACGAAAGCCCTGATGATGATCAGAAGACTCCTACCATGACTGAGCAACATTTCCAGCCTTCGTTCAGGTTGCAGGAGCCACCCGCATCAGTCACCTGGGGCCGCAGCTACCGTGGCTCCCGGGCAAGGTTTCTACTCAGTATTGGAGAAAATGTCTTTTCAACAGCTTGTCTTCTGAGTCCTTGCTTCATTTTACAAAGGAGAGATGCTAGAAAAAATGCCAACAAAGTGAGTTCCCAAATAAGTTGGGTTTGTTATGGTGTTTGATTCCTACAGTTTGACTCTTAGGTCTTTCATTGGAATAATTTAAGGTAATTTACGAACTGTTTACTTGCAACACCAGCCATCTTACAAAAACACAACCTGATGATTCCTTTAGGAAAGACTCGTTCCTGATGCCTGGCACTTACCCTTCATCCCTGCAAAATCAGCATGATGAACCTTTGTTCTTCAAAATATTCCTCGTATAATGGCATGCAGGTTGTCCTCATGCTCTAAACTTTACCTGGGCCACCTAGAAATGTTGAGAATTTATGGATTCACTACTAGAGTTCTAAAATGGTGTTTATTTGGGATCAAATTTATTAACCTGTAATTTTCAGAGCTTCAAATGTATATGTGCGATAATATAAAGTTCAGATATACAGTAAATTCCAAGTAAACTTATAATACTTGATAAGAATGGTAAATATGAAATCTTTATTATTTGCTTACATGTTCACAATAAGTAAATGACATCTAAGCTTGCGTGAATTATATCATGCTGCATCTCCTATAAGAAAATTTATCTACTTCCTTTTAGAATTCTTTGCTCACAGTAGTTTTCTTCTTAGTTACTCAGTTTTATAAAAAGCTAAATTTCTGTTGGGCTATTTTTATATTATGCAAAAAAATGCCCAAACATATTTGCACAGGTTTGGAGTATATGGAGAAAATATAGGCTACAAAGCATTCTCAAAATTCTCTCTTTGAAACGTATGCGAGGAGACTCCTTAAAAAGAAAAGTCAGCAGCCTTCAGAAAAGGTGAAACTGGGACACAATCAGAAGAGCTATAATATATATTAAAATGCAAGAAAAAGAAAGAAGTGGCTCCAGCTATAAGCCTCAAAACTAAAGTTTCAAGGACAGAAGTTTTCAATTGCAGGTCCTTATTTTCTATCTAAGCTACTTCTCCTATGGGCAACTGTAAATTCTGAAATGCATTCCAACAGGGGTTGATTTATTTAATGACAGGTAATGCTTACCTGCAATGCCAAGAGGACAGCTAGTCTGATAAAAATTTGGAGAAATATATAAACACAAAAAATGAAGTATTCAGATGAAATCTACTACTACTTTGGAAAATAGATTCGAACAAGCTGAATATTCAAAAAAAAAAAAATTAAAAACCCACCAGTTTTCATTAGTAAAAGGATTCTTTCTCTTTCATAGTCATTTAAAATTTGGAACATCCTGTAATTAAGTATTCTGACTGGTGAAATGTGTTGACAGATCAGTACTTTCACTTCATTTAAGTGACCTAATAATCTGTCATTTGTATTTTACAAAACGGCAAGAGAATTTAACATCTCACCACTTTAACCATGGATCCAGATTCTTTTATGTGCCAGTAATTTTGATAATATTTGCTCATAGAAAACAAATATAAAGCTTGTCCTCATTTATATGAATAATCACCAACAGATTATGACTGTGATGTAGACTCACAAATCCGTGGGCTGTAAAACTGAACAGAGAAATTAAATCCATCACACTGGCCGAACTCAAACTCAGCAAACCGCTCTTCTGCCTGCAACTGACATTAAATTGCACAAGGTCATTTGACTCACCCTGAGGTTGCCCAAATTACCCAAGTAAGTAACTACTGAATTCCTTGCCGCCTTTTAGCAAAATTAGCTGCAGCAGTGGCCACTCTTGAGACATCCATTTGACTTTGACTTGACACAGTCCCTTAACAAAACTGCAGAATGACCCAATCTGGCAAACTCAGCAGGGGAGGAAAGATAGCCTATTGACAGATCCTGCCGGAGGAGTGGCTTATGTTTCATAGCTGTTAACAACACACAGCTGTAACTTCCAATATTCTTGCCAGACCTTGTGTTCTAAGTTTCTGGTTATAAAAACAGAATCATTATAACCCAAAGAATCCCTATGAATACAATCCAATTCTAGGTGCCTGGTATTTTGGACTCTAAGAAAGAGATGAATGTGTTTTCTATACATCATGCTGTGGTTCAAAGTCAGAGCTCTGATCCCTTGGGGTCCTCCCATCACTCACTGCATGCTCAAGTTAAGGAAGAGCATTAGCCAAGAGTAATTTTTATAACATAAAGGTCTGTTTCTGAAAGCTTGTTCATCTTTTGCCTCTTACACTGTTCCAACACAAAACAATTCCTAGCTACAAAGCTAGAGCCTCTCTTCTATTGAAGAACACATCACCCAGAAATCAGAATATATTGCAGCTCTTCCTTATTTAAGTATCTTGAGAATTTTGCTAAACACGAAATTTTTAGTTACTTTTACTTTCTAGCTCATCCACTTTCAGTTTAAGCTTTTTAAAATTTTTTTTTAAAAAATTTTTAAGAGAGAGTGTGTGTGTGTGTCAAGGGGGGAGGGGCAGAGAGAGAGAGAGCAAGCGAGCGAGAATCTCAAGCAGGTTCCACGCTCAGTGCAGAGCCAGACATGGGGCTTGATCTCAGGACTCTGAGATCATGACCTGGGCAGAAATCAAGAGTTGGATACTTAACCGACTGAGCCATCCAGGTGCCCCTCAGTTTGAGTTTTAATGATTACTGATCAGATCAAAAAAATGATAAGATTGACCCAAAACCTATTTTCTTTTCCAAGGTCACTCTCAAACTCTACATTTGGTCTTAAGATTCTTAATCACTTCTTCAAATGGATTGGCTTCTCCACAAAGTTTATTCACACTGTGTGAACAGGGGGTCATATCAAACAATCTTCTTTGTCAGCTTATAGCAACCCCACTGTCCCCAAATTTCATGAAGTTCCTACTTTAGCCCGAGGGGTTGCTACCACAACTAAATAAAGCAATGTTAAATTGGCCAGTATACATGAGGAAAGTGGGTTTGCCTTGCCTTTAACAGGAATACACAAGCTCAAGCCCCCCAAAAGTAAAAAATATCACTTAAAAAATAAAAATTCAACAAAACCATAATTATAATCAATTTAATCAGAAAAATCACATTAAACCCTTTTTTCACTCATTATTCATTCATTCAAGAATTCATCCACTCGGGGCGCCTGGGTGGCTCAGTTGGTTAAGCGACTGCCTTCGGCTCAGGTCATGATCCTGGAGTCCTGGGATCGAGTCCCGCATCGGGCTCCCTGCTCGGCAGGGAGTCTGCTTCCCCCTCTGACCCTCCTCCCTCTCACACTGTCTCTCATTCTCTCTCTCTCAAATAAATAAAATCTTTAAAAAAAAAAAAAAGAATTCATCCACTCAACAAATGTTTACTGAGTACCTACTTTGTAACATTTTATAGGTTCTAAAGACAAAGCAAAAAATAATTCACAAACTTTGCCTTTTAAGAATTTATATCTTAGCTGAAAAAGACAGAATAAACTGACTAAATAAAACAGGAAATATGTCAGCTGGTAATCAGTGCCATGGCAAAAATAAAGCAGGGCAGTAGAGTACAACATGCAGGGTCAAGGAGGAAAAGGGGCAAAAGGGAAGGACCCACTGAAAGGGGGGCAGTGAGCACACATTGAACAGAGATGAAGGAAAGAGCCACGCGAATATCCAGGGAGCATTCAGGAAGAGAGAGCAGGTGTGTGTCTGGAGCCAAGGGAGCCCAGGCAAGATTAGATGGAGATGAGGAATGGGTGACAAAGATGAGGGCAGGTAGGGAGAAGGAGCACGAGCTTGCAGAGTCCCGGGGCCTGGCCAGTCACGGTAGGCATTTTTAGGAACCTGGGGCGCCACTGAGGGGTTTTGAGCAAAGGAATGACATGGTCTGCCTTAGGAGTCATGATGGCTGCTGCTGGGATGAAAAAAGCTTTGGAAGGACAAGGGCAGAACAGAGGCGCCTTCTTACGGTCCAGGATTGGTGGGCAGAAGTTTTCATCCATCCTGTTCTAGTGAGAACTCTCAGCATCTGTTTCCTCATGTGGCAAAGACAAGTGTACCCGCCGGGTCTTCCAAAGGGAAACTCCACAAATACCACGGCACCTTCCTGTGTGTTAAGAGTCATTCTATCCGTGCAACCAAGGCTCCCTCTGGGCCTGAATACTTTGAGAGAGCTTCTTAATTGTGTTTAATTAAAGAGCATGTAAACAATCTTAACTTGAGATGTCTATGTGAGGATGGATTTTAATTATTTAATATTAAATTTAAAAACCCTCCCTTACAAGTGGAATTTTTTTCTCATATGAAAGATGGATGTAGCTACATTCTCTGGATTAGACATATGGTGAGGTAGTTTTATAACTAAGAGAATATAAGCAATTTAAATCTGACACATGCTTAGAATTCTATAATATTGGTATTAAATGTTATATACCTTAAAATTCAGAATTATAGAAGAAAAAAATTTAAATATCTTTGTGTTTCAGGAAGGTTTCTTTAATCTACAAATCACTATCAGTTTCCATTAAATAGAAAGCTCCCATAGTGAATTATTAATATATTGATGTCAATATGTTTATAGAAATGTAATTATACTTTAAAGATTGAGATTTCTAACCTGGGTTATTGGGGCTCATTACTAAGTTTCCTGAAGTCTGTAAAATTCCTGAAATCATATGCAAAATTCTGTGTTTATGTGAGTGTGTGTGTGCATGTGTGTGTGTGTGTGTAATATGAATTCTTCTGGAATGATCATGGAATCAGGAGACTTGCACAGGCCCCAAGTGCCAAAAGTACACCCACCTGGTATAGCAACTGAGAGGTCTTCTCTTGTTCTCTTTCTCTTTTACTCTCTGCAACATATCTGATCTATTCTTTTGTCTGCCAACTATCTCTAACAGGCTGATAATTTTTGTTCCTCCAAACTGGGTTATGATCGGATTTGGATCACCATGAAGTTGAGGCTGAATTATCAATTCACCTAAGCTTCTAAGCCTCCAAGTTTAATAAATCAGATTCAGCTTCTGTTTAAGAATATGTCAGTTCTTTAAAAAAGAGAATCTAATACTCTCAGCTTGGATTCTGAATCCATCCTACCAAGAGGTAGCATTATCTGGTATAAGCCTGGCCACATGACTAATACAGATTTTCTTACTGAAAGCAATTCTAGAGAACCAGAATCGTTAAGGATGAGTTTTCTAAATTGGTTCTGCAGTTTCTGGAATTGCTATTCTGATTAAATTTGAAGAGATGAGTGACTATTTCCAGTAGTAAAGATAGCAATGATAGTTCATAGTGTGATGTGGCAACAGAGATACAGAAAATATCACCATTGGATATTCCTAATGAAATACTTAACAAGAGACAGGCTCTAAGTGACCATGTATTCGATAACTTAGAACATTTTTGCCAAACTAATGAGTATTATGAGATTGGCTGATTGCTCCTAATTGTGCTGGGTGAATTGGAGAGAGAAAAGGATGAGCTCAGGGATTCAAATTCCCTGCTAAAGCACTGTATAAATGATCTGCAAATTTCTAGGTCTACCCTGAAAGAAACGCTTATCTCCCTATAGCTGCTGGACTGAGGTCGCTGCCAACTAAACCCAGAATCTCATTCTGTGAGAGGCCGAATTACAACACAAGTTGAATTCCTAATCTCAGTGGGTGTCTGTTGTTAAAATGAGGGCATGGACTGGAAAGGAATGGGATCCTGAAAATTAGCTTGGGGACATATGGGAAGATCCTGATGAAGGTGAAGACACGGAACCCCTAAATTCTTTGCCAGTAGAAGCAGCCATTCAACCCCCAGTTGAGGAGAATAACCCTGCTTTGCCTGAGGAAACTGAAATGGCCTCCCCTAAGGAACTGTCTTGCAAGATACTCCAAGTTCACCTCAGGACCCATGCCCATCACTCCTCTTTGCTTCTAAATCTAAGCTAAACTCAAGTCCCAGCAGGCCCAACAAGGTTACCTGTAAATCATGACCCACGAGGAGGTGAGCTACACTCTAAAAGAACTATGTAATGTTTCCAGTGTATATAAAACAGAAATCTGGGAAATATGTATGAGAATGGAAATTAATGGTGTAAGATGGTAGTGCAACATAGAGTTGTATCAGGCCAAACTTATTGATATGGGCCCACTAAGTGGAGATTTGAATTTAACGTTACAGTTTGGTGGATGAGAAATAATTCTAACAGCTTGCTTGGTTGGTTGGTTGGTTGGTTGGTTGGCTGAAACATGGACCCAAAGGTGGCCTACCACAAATAAAATGACATGTCAAAGTTGTCATGGTAGATTATAGAGGAAGGGATCCAAAGGCTTAGGGAGATTTGAAGGTTAGAGTAGACTTATTATTTAAGACCTAATCCTAATAAATAGAAACTAATAAAAACATAGCCTTTAAGGCTACTAATAAACCTAATTTGGTAGACAGTTGGAGGCAGGAGGAAGGAGAGGGAGGTCATATGATAACCACAAAGAATTTTAAGGCTAATGTTCTATGCTTCACTGTGGAAGACTGAGGCTTGGTTTACTTTACCTTTTGCTCTTATTACATATAATAAAGGAAAATAGAAAAAGAAAATCACAATTTTAGAAAAGATCAACTTCTTGTGATATAGTTTTTCTCCCAACCTACTGTTCTCACCTTTGATCTACACGGTAAGCTTTGAAGAATAGAAAAGAAAGTGTTCTCACCAGAAAGTTTAAGATCATAAATCTTCTTTCCTTGCCCTGATTATAAATTTGTTGGGAAAAACCCATCATAGACTCTTTACTCTCTGTCTCTGTGAAACTAAGATGTAGCAGTACTTTTTCTGACCAGTATTCTCACAAAATATGACATCACTAAAGTTTGTTATAACAACAATAAAAAAAATAAATGGGCCATGTTAAGTTACTGGTAAGATCTTTATCTCTACCAAGCAAAGATCAAATAGATATGTAATTGATATTTTCCTGACTATAAAAGTAATTATATATTGGCAAACATATAATTGCTGGTTTATAAAATACAGAGATAAACCACAATGTACCAGAATATGTAAACAATGTATAGCTAAATCCAAGATAAACAAAAAGGAATTAATGTGATTGCTTTATACTCATTCTAAAATTTTATTATTTATCTAGTATTTACTAAATATATACCATAAATATTTATGTAACAAAATGAATAGGTTTTGTCATGCAGTAAAGAGTAATTTTCAGGGGCGCCTGGGTGGCTCAGTTGGTTAAGCGACTGCCTTCGGCTCAGGTCATGATCCTGGAGTCCGGGGATCGAGTCCCGCATCGGGCTCCCTGCTCGGCAGGGAGTCTGCTTCGTCCTCTGACCCTGTCCCCTTTCATGTGTTCTTTCTCTCTCATTCTCTCTCTCTCAAATAAATAAATAAAATCTTTTAAAAAAAAAAAGTAATTTTCAGAACAGTAAATAGAGTTAGATACATGCTTTTTGGGGTTTCATTGCTTTCTAGTATTTTCTAGATATGAACACACATGGCCAAGACTCCTAGAGTCTTGCTAACACATCCAAATAATTCCTTAAAATTGTACCTGATCTGTATGGAACATATTTTATGTTATCACTATTACTGTATATGTACAATAAAAATTAAGGAAGTTTTAAGTGCAGCGACTTGGGCATTTGAGACAGAGGTTATATATGCTTTCACTTAAGCTCAAATGCCTACAATGACTAGGCAGCGAAATGAGCAAGTATAAAGAAATACAGAAGGCACAGACTGTTAACATGGAGAATGTGGCCCATGTGAAGTGGGGCAAAAAATCTCTGCATTCTAGTTGGAATTTGCCATTTGGGAACTGAGACCAAGCATTGCCCAACACCTTGAATTTTCAAGAAAGTCAGAAGTCCAAATTTCGTATTATTTTAAAGTATCAATAATGTACAATTTAACATTCAAAGCTGTGTGGGGTGGCTAGATGGGTAGGTGATGGGAACCTGGATATGCCCCTGCTTCAGACCTCTGGCCACTTGCTTGCAATTTCTTGGTCAAACAATACTTAAAATTAATTTCCTATCAAACAGCTTCCTTAACTATTGGGAACAGAGTGCTACACATCTCAGACACACTCAAACATAAAACCGTGAGCTACGATTCAGTTTATGAAAGCTAATACAGAAAATAAATCCAATTCCTGTTGTAAAATTATGCAAACTAATTGAGCAATATTACCTTACATGTGCTATTGCTGGATTAGGGTGGGCTTGTTTCAATTAGGCAAACACACAGTGCTCTGACAGGCAAAACAATTTCTAAGAAAAATATCAGGAAAAATCCTATATAAGCAATTTGGTTATGATCACAAACTGTTTCAAATCAACATCATCAATCTGTTTTAAATAAGCAATAAACAACGAATTAAAACTAGAATCATAACAGATTCAACAGTTAAAATTCTTGCTGCCAAACTAGCTATTTTTTATCTAGAAATAAATCTTCAGTTGACATATACATAAGTTATAGCTTCTAGGCTTCTATGCACCTGCCTCCCTTTTAGAAAGGAAAAGAAAACATCATTTCATTTTTTTTTCACAAGTACAACAATTACAGGATGCAATCCAGTCAAAAGTCCCATTGACTTGCTAGCTTGGAAATACTCGGAGGCTTGACTAGTGAAGTCGGCGTTATTGTTCATTCCTGTACCCTGTTGTGATCCCTGATATTCATTGTTTCACTCTGGAAATGCAAAGTTTACTCTCACAGGGAGGCTGGCATGACTGTTAACTGTATTTAAAGCAAAGTTTAAATATGCAGTGGAATGAACAGTTTCCCCAAGTGCAACATTTCCCAAGTCTTCTGAAAATGCCTTCCTGCTTCTAAAGTTCCAGATGAGCCTCTAACACCTACGCTTTTTATTTTCTTTAGTGATGGAACTGGTATTTATCTATTTATGTAGTTTTTTTATTGATGTATAACTGATACACAATGTGACATTAGTTTTAGGTGTACAATACAGTGATTCGACACTTAACCTTCTTACATAGTCCTGTGCCTATATCTTTTGGCCCATGCCTCAAATACAGCATTATTATAGCATTTATTTCAAGTCTTGCCTTGTTTTTGAATAATTTGTGTATGTGTTTTTCTTCACTGATTCATACCAGGTACATGGAAAGCAGTAATTTGGTCTTATTTATTTTTTATTGTTTGTCCACAGAAGACCAACACATCATAGGGCCTTACATGGAGCAGTAGATACTCAATGGATATTTACAAATTAATTGAAATACAAGGACTTGGAGATTTAGACATATGAAAGTCAATCATCCTTTCCCTGGTACTTTTGTTTTTGATTAGCACCAACAACTGGTGGCAGCTGCCAACCAATAATTTTTTAAGATATATATCATGTTGTTGTTGAATTATACAAAGAGTTTTTGAGTTTCCCACTTGCCAGCAGAAGTTATCTCTTAAGAATATGAGGGGGCACCTGGGTGGCTCAGTTGGTTAAGCGACTGCCTTCGGCTCAGGTCATGGTCCTGGAGTCCCGGGATCGAGTCCCGCATCGGGCTCCCTGCTCAGCAGGGAGCCTGCTTCTCCCTCTGACCCTTCCCTCTCTCATGTGCTCTCTCTCTCATTCTGTCTCAAATAAATAAATAAAATCTTTAAAAAAAAAAAAAACATTTAAAAAAAAAAGAATATGAGGATGATATTCATATATTTACCCTTTAAATGGAGTATAGAAAATGATAAGACAAGAGCAATTACCACATTATATGAAAATCTCTGTTTCTCTCTTTGCTAGAATACAAATCCCTCAGGATAGTGATGTCAGTCTCTTCATACTTGTAAAACTAAACACAACACAGGATTTAACACTTAAGATATGTTCAGTAACTATTAACTATCTGTTAATAAAATAATCTATGAAAACTCAATTTGAATAAAAATGGCATCACCACTCTCACAATCATACCCAATAAAAATATAGTAAAGGAACTTCTAGGTAACCAAGATAACGGTAGCTGCCTAAACCCAAGCCTCTCCACACATCCTCCAAAAACAATACCGATCCACAAAAAGAACAAATGAAACCACACAAATCTATGTTTTCAGCAAAAGTGGAAGACAGTGGGGCACCTGGGTGACTCAGTCCATTAGGTGTTTGCCTATGGCTCAGGTCATGATCCCAGAGTCCTGGGATCAAGCCTTGCATTGGGCTCCCTGCTCAGTGGAGAGCCTGCTTCTACCTCTCCCTCTGCTGCTCCCCCTGCTTGTGCTCTCTCTCTCTCTGTCAAATAAATAAATAAAATCTTAAAAAAAAAAAAGTGAAAGAGAACATAACAAACCTCAGATTAACTAAAAGTAGAAAAATAAATATCAATTTCCATCAGAACTATTTCTTGAACCCCTATCACAATCTATTGTAGAGAGTTGGTGAGATTTGGAAAGATAGTCCAAAAGAGAGAAGAGGGGATGGAGATAAAACATACTCCCACAGAGAATTAAAAAAAAAAAAGAAGAGTCATACTACATCAGAGCAAGGACTTAAAAAGTTACATAGTGGTGTCAGCAAAAATGGCAGAGCAGGGAGCTCCAAGGGCCCATCCCTCCACAGAATTATTGAAAAATGAAGTGTAACTATTAAGAAACAACTTAGTAAGAATTCTGAAAAAAAGTCAAAGGTTTTCCAAACCTACTGAACCCTCAATCAAGAAAAATACAACTTAAAAAAGGTAAGAAAACTTTGCAGCATTTTTACTTGCTCTCTTCCCACATGCCTTCACAGTTCAGTGGTGGTCTTGAGACGCAGCCCACACTCACAGTGAGAGACCTTGGTCCTGGGTTCTAGAGGGAGCAGATCAGATCTTATTCTCAGAGAACTGTGTTTGTCTGTTCTAACCTACCTGAGTAGCTGAAGAAGCCATTTGCTTTTGTTTTGCCTAACTCAGAAATGTGCTCAGGAAAGAAAAGGGCAATGCAGAGGGCTTCCCAGTAAACACTGTAGGCAATGGGCAAGTGAGGCCAACAATAGACATGTGGCAAGTATGGGGGAAGAAACAGAGAAGAAAGTTCTACAGAGAGAGTCCCTTTGGGAAATGAGAGCATTCAAAAGCACATGTGTGTATACTAGAGAATTTTAAAAGCTCTGTTCATGTGCAGGGCAAAAACGTATGGCCAGAAAAGACTTGAGAAGACCCTAAGATTTCAGTCTCTAGCTATCCTTGAGGCTCAGGTTGAGCACCAAGTTAAGGTTAAGGCAAAGTGGTAAATGACCTGACCAAGCATTGAAGGAGATCCAACCTGCAAAGATCGGGAGAGTTTTACTTTCCTTTCTTTCTTTTTTTTTTTTTTCTTTCTTTAATTTTTTTTGTCTCTTGGCTTTCAAGCAAATCTTTATCAAAACACTAGCTGAATATATGCTAAAAGAACAGAAAAACAGACGTCAGAGCTCACACATGACAAAAAATACAGACTTTACAAAAGTAGGTTAGAAAAGTCACTAAAAAGTAAATATGTACAAGCCACACACAATAAGCAACATAAACCCTAAGGAGGAAAAGAATCTGATTTCTGCAGGTACCACATGATTATATTCACATACCAAGGTTTCAACCAAAAAAGTAGAAAACATGCAAAGAAACAAAAAAGTGTGGCTGATTCACAGAAGAAGGTAATAGAAACTATCTTTGAGGAAGCAGACTAGGAAGGAAAAATAAAACCGTCTTTGTTCACAGAGAATATGTTTATCTATGTAGAAAATCCAAAGAATTGACAAAACACTCCTGAAATTAATAAGCAATTCTTGCAAAGTTGTAAGATTCAAGGTTAACATGCAAGAGTTGATCACTTTCTAGCAATAAACAAGTAGAATTTGAAATTAATACAATTTACATTAGTACTGAAAAATGAAATACTTAGTTATAAGTCTAACAAAATATGTATAAGATCTATATGAGGAAAGTTACAAAACTCCAATGAATTAAATCAAAGAACTAAATAAATGGAGAGATATTCCCTTTTTACAGATAAAACAACTCAATATTGTCAAGATACTAGTTCTTTTCAATTTAATCTACAGATTTAACATAATCACAATTAAAAAAAAAACCAGCAAGTTATTTTATAGATATTGACAAACTTAGTCTAAAGTTTATATAAAAAGGCAGAAGTCCCAGAATAGCCAACATGATATTGAAGAGAAAGAACAAAGTTGGAGGACCCTCAAGATTCCAAAACTTATTATAAAGCTAACATAATTGACTGTGGTACTGGTAAGAGAATAAATAAATAGATCCATGAAACTTAACAGAGAGTCCAAAATAGACTGTATAAACAGAGTCAACTGATCTTTGACAAAAGACCAAAGGCAATACAATGGAGCAAAGATAGTCTTTTCAGCAACTAGTGCTGAACAATTGGGCATTCACTTGCAGGTGTAAAAAAAAAAAAAAAAAAAAAAAAATGAATCTAGGCACCAACTTTACACACTTCACAATAATTAACTCAAAATGGATCACAGATTTAAATGTAAAATGCAAAACTGTAAAACTCCTAGAAGATAGCATAGGAGAATGACCTTGGTTATGGAGAGGAATATTTAGATGTAAAACCAAAAATACAGTTTGTGAAAGAAATAAGCTAGACTATTAAAATTAAAAACTTATGCTCTGTGAAAGATAATGTCAAGAGGAGAACATAAGTGCAGACTGGCAGAAAAATATTATAAAACACATTATCTGATAAAGAACTGTTAGCTAAAATACACAAGAAACTCTGAAAACTCAACAATAAGAAAAGGAACAACCCAACTAAAAGACAGCTAAAAGACCTAAATGGACATTTTACCAAAGAAGATATACAGGTGGCAAGGAAGTATATGAAAAGATGCTCCATATCATATCTCATCAGGGAATTGCAAATTAAAACAACAATGAAATACCATTACATCTCAGAGTGGTCAAAATCCAAAACACTGATGACACCAAATGTTGGCAAGTATGTGGAGTAACAGGAACTCTCATTCCTTACTAGGGGGGATGTGAGTGGTACAGCCATTTTGGAAGACAGTTTGGCAGTTTTTTACAAAATTAAACATACACTTACCCTATGATCCCACAATCATTTGTATTTACCCATATGGTGAAAAATCTAGGTCCACACAAAACCTGGACACTGAGGTTTCTGGAAGCTTTATTCATAATTCTCAAAAGTTAGAAGCATGAAGATGTCCCTCAGTAGGTTCATGAATAAATAAACTGTGGTACATCTAGATAATGGAATATTATTCAGCACTGAAAGAAACGAATAATCAAACCATAAAAAGACATGGAAGAACCTTAAATGCATATTACTAAGTGGAAGAGGGAAATCTGTAAAAACCTCATACTGTATGATTTCAACGAAATGACATTCTGGAAAAGGCAAAACCATGGAGATGGTAACATGATTGGTAGTTGCTAAGAGTTAGGGGGAAGGGAGGGATGAGTAGAGCATAGAGGATTTTTAGGGCAGTGAAACTACGCTGTATGATACTATAAGGGTGGATACCTGCTATTATACATTTGTGAAAAGCCATAGAATGTACAACATCAGGAGTGAACCCTATGTAAACTATGAACTGTGGGTAATAATAATGTGTCAACGTAGGTTCATGATCATAACAAATGTACTACTCTCACATGTGAGACTTCGATAGTAGGATCAGAAATAAATGGGGCCTCTGTGCTTTCTGCTTAATTTTGCTGTAGACCTAAAACAGTCCTAAAAATAAAGTCTATTTTTTCAAATGTGGTGGTGAGAGAGAAAGGATAATATATAAAAGTTTTATGTTCTGAAGAGTAGAAATAATGCAACTAAAAGTCAGTGGAATAAGCAGATATAAAATGGAAATATAATAAGACAATTAATTGTCCTATAGGCAATAGGAAGCAGCCAAAATATATTATAAAACACCAACAAAAAGACATTAAAAGGTTAAATTTTAAAAGCAGAGAAATAGGGCATAAAAATATATAATTATAAAGGTAATCACTAGAAAAACGGTATACCCTTAAATATAAAAGTACACTTTTTTAAAAATGAGTTTAAAATATTGATATCAAAGTTCAAGACAAAAAGTGAATATAATAAAAGAGAACAATTTGTTCTCAATTGCTAAAAATCACAATAAAGTTGAAACAGTTGTGACTATACATTAAACAACACAGTGACCATGGTTAAGAAGTAAAAACTGCAGAAGATTCTAAGAGACATACACTAATAGATTTTAACATACTACTCCTTTTTGTAAAAAAATATTTTATTTATTTATTTGAGAAAGAGGCAGGAGAGGGGCAGAGGGAGGAAGAGAGAATCTCAGACTTTGCACTGAGTGTGGAGCCCAAGTTGGGGCTCCATCTCACAACCCTGAGATCATGACCTGAGTTGAAATCAGAGTTGGATGCTTAACTGACTAAGCCACCCAGGTGTCTATAACATATTACTTTTAATACAAGAACAAGTTAAGGACACAAAAAGTAAACATGAATATAGAAACTTTAAACAATATAATCAATAACAGATTGTGTGTGCATTTGTGTGTATCTAAACTTTATACCTTTGGGATGCCTGGGTGGCTCAGTGGGTTAAGCGTCTGCCTTTGGCTCAGGTCATGATCCCAGGGTCCTGGAATTGAGTCCTGTATCAGGGTTCTAGCTCAGCCGGGAGTCTGCTTCTGCCTCTGCCTGCTGCTCCCCCTGCTTGCTCTCTCTCTCTCTGACAAATAAATAAAATCTTTAAACTTTATACCTTCACAGCAGAGAAAAATCCTTCTTAACAACACAGGAAATATTCACAAATTTTTATTATATATGCTGCTATAAAGAAAGCACCAATGAATTCCATAAACTAGAAATATTACAAACAGTTCTCTGTTCTAAACAAAATAAAACTAGAATAACAAAAATTGTACAGTCCTTTCTATATAGAAATTTTAAAAAGTAGAACAGAAGAATAGTAGAATCCAACTGACAAATGTAGCAACAAGGGTGAAGTTACAAAATGAATATAAGCCCCTATTATAGTGAGTCAATTATATAAGAATCATCACTGGATGCTAAAACTAGTGGTTGAAAGGTTGATGAAAAGCAAACTATTTACATAGTTCTCAAGTATCTTCCAATAAGTTACTTAGTAATTACAAAGAGGACAAAAAAATCACACTTTCTAAAGGAGAAACAAGGCAAATTCCGCTTGAGTGATCAAAGTTAACATCACTAGTAATGGGACAAACCAACATCATATGCCTGCTGATATGGTGCACTGAGGACACACCACACCTGTCACATACCTAGTTAGATCTTATAAAAATATCAAACATTAAGAAGATAACAGACAGCTGTTTTTAGGAACATTAATTGCCTAAAACCAACATTTGATATAAAAACTGATAAAAAGCACGAAATCATATTAAAGTACTGGTCTAATAAAGATGGAATTAATATGCTGTCTTCCTTACCAGATACATGTTCCCTAAATAAACATGTATTCCTCGTTGCTCTAAAGACCTTTACATTCTTCATATATTGAATCTAATCATGTGGGAATATCAGACAAACTCCTTGAGCTCAATTCTACAAAATATCTAGCTTCTACTCTTAAGAAATAATAAGGTTCATGAAAGGCAAAGATTCAAAACTGTTCCAAATTAAAGAGATGACAACCAAACTTAATGTGTGATTCTGGATCCTAGATCAGACAAGACATATGTACACATATTCATAAACATACATTCAGCTATCTGTTACATTTAAGACAACTGGTAACATTTTTATGAAGTCTATAGCTTTAATAATATTATACCAATATAACATTTTTGAATTTGGTCATTGTTCTCTCATATATAAGAGTGCTCTTGTCATTAGGTAATATACAGTAAAGTATTTTAGGATAAAGTGGCATCATACCTGTAACATACTATCAAAGGGCTCAGAAAAAGTAATTGTGTGTGTATGTGTGTTTGTGTGTGTACCTATGTATTCAGAAAATGATGAAGCAAATGTGGTAAATGTTAGCAACTGAGAAGTCTGGGTAAGGAGTAAATGAGAGTTATTTGAATTGTTGCAATTGTTCTATAAGTTTGAAATTATTCTGAAATAAAAAGTTACAAAAAATTTAAAAAAAAACACATATTAAGTATGTAGTAATAAATGGTACAATATTAGCTTGGAGAATATGGATATGCAGTAGGTTGTAAGAATGACCAATGCGATAAACCATTTCCTTGGTTGGAAGTAAGAAAAAAAATGTAAATAGAATGGACCCTTTCCCAATGCCTACTTTTCTCCATGATTCACTGAAATAAAATGTTCTGAGCATTTTAAGGCAGTACCTGACCTATTCTCTCTTCCTTATTCATCTCTTCTGAAGCCACGTTTCAAGATTCTCTTGAGGTTTGAGTTACTGTATTTCTTTCTATCTCAGTATAATAGAACCCTCACCAATTCATGGTAAAATGCAGGATCATGAAATCTCTAAGCAGAGAAACTTCTATTTAAGACAGTTGATTCCTGATAAGCATCTCAATTTGAGGTACTACAATTGAACAATTTATATTGTTATTTCAGTAGTATATGATGGATTTCTGACATAAACCTATATAAATATAATAAAATATCAAACACTAAAATATATAACAACAGGTATATGTTTTTAGCAGTAACTGTCTAAAACTAAACCAATCGTTATAGAAACTGACAATATGGTACATATTACAGTAGCAGTTTAATACAGAGAGAATCAAAACATATCTTTCTTACCAGTTACATATGCTAATAGTCTAAGGACCTTTAAACTGTACTCAAAATTTTCATCATCTGTCTCAAAAATTTCATTGTCAATTTGATTTTCATGAATGTCTCTAAAATCATTTGGATGATGAGTTCTGGGAGAGGGGAAGATTCAGTGGCCGTTATTTCTTCTTCAATAATTTCTTTATAGATAATACTTGAAGTAAGCAATAGCATCTCCATTAATAATTTCAGCTAACTGTTGTGGAAATTCTTCAGTGTATCTATTTGTAGCTTCTCCCTAGACTTTGTGGCTATTCTGGTCAGAATTTCTAAGATCATCAAATATTCATTCTCACAGTAACTGCTAATCTCTAAACAAAGCAAAAGACTGCTTTGTTGGAAGACAGAGATTCAGCTAGCCTAACCATGCATCCATGGAAAGTTATGTTTTCCATATGATTACATGACTCATCATGTTATCTTATCACCGTTTGTTTAACTGATCAGAACCAGTTAACTGATTAGACATTGGTTTAGTGCCCACATTGGTCACTTTCACTGGTAGTTGTAAATATAAGTTATGAGAATCTCTGCAGAGGGTTTCAGAACCAGTGGGGTAGCCGTCACCTGCTCTGACCTACTAGCAATTATCAATGGTAGGATAAGAAAGTTCACATCAAAAAACAAAAAGAAAGTTCACATCAAAAATCACCATGCATTAAGAAAAAATATTGCAGTAGATAACCAATCTACTAGTATTATTAGTATTTATTGGTTCTCTTATCACATATAGTCTTTAGAACAGCGGGATGCTAACAAGGCTTTCAAAAAAATGAGAAAACACTGCACATAATACATTTCAAACAGACCCTGCAACTTCACAAGACTGCCCTTTTGTCAATAATTTTCCAGTAGAAACTTCTAGGAAATGGAGACTATGAGCAAAGGACTAAGAACTTACAAGGTCGACACAGAAGCAATTCCAAAGTGTTTACATGTGAGATAATAGTTAAGAGAGTAAAATCAATCTGTCTGGTTTCAAAGTCTGTCTCAATCAGATACTTGTCATGTAGCCCTTCGGCTCGTTTCCTGACCTCACTGAGGCTCAGTTTCTTTATCTGCATAATGGGAATATCACTGCCTTATAGGGCTGTTGTTTTTTATAGGAGTTAAACCCCATAAAACTGGTTTTTACTTTTTTAGGTTTTCTTTCTTCTTTTTTCTAACCATAAAAGCAGTAACAGAGTAAGAAGGGGGAGTAATAATAATAATATAGGAGAAATCATATATTGGTCGAGAATTTAGGCTCTAGAGTTACAAACACCTGGTTTTAAAACCTGGCTCTGATACTTATATATTGACGGGATGCTGGACACATTACTTCCTCTCAGTGTTCTAACCTATATAATATACATACATAAAACACAGTGGGAACCATGGACATAGTAAATATTCAATAGAAAGTCATTTCAAAAAATATATTTTACTCTTAGAAAGTTTGTATGCCAAACAAGTAATCGATTATAGTATGAAATCAATATGCTATAAAAAAAATAGGTACTGAAGAATTGATTATAAAGCATTTTGCCAAATGATTTGCAATGATGGTAGCACACGTCCGCAGTCCCTTAACTAAAATCCTTGGGCCACATTTCAGAATTCAGAATCACTCAGATTTTAGAAAGATAATATACAGCATAGTCTGCATATTTCATACCTCCCGTGAGGTCTGAGGCAGCACCCATAATTAAACATAGTAATATTCTGTAGTGAAATATATGAATATTCAATTTAAGTATAGCTTTAAGAAGATTATAAGTCACCTCAGCTCAGTTGAGGTCAGAGTTTGCAGCCAAATGACTACTTGAAAGAAAACTTTTAGTTTTCTGAGAGTTAGAATTTCAGAATGGTAAATAGGGAATCCTGGATCTGTACCTGCATACCTACTAACAGAGCTGGGCATACAGAGAATTCTTTATGTACCTGTTAACTGGGCAATTGCCTGATATGAGAAAATTTTCATCAAAACATTCTTGTCTCTTCAAAGAGTCAAATTTGCACATCACCCACATTAAGTTCAGTGAGTCAGCTATGAAACTCATATGCTTTTCAAAAAAAAAAAAAAGATCTGGTAGGACTAGGAAATGGGGCTACTGGTTCCCCAGCAGGTTGCCTCATTAGGAGATCTGTAACAGTTTCTATGACTGGACTGGGTTCTTGTTAGAATATTCAGTAGTTTTACTTCAGTTCTTCCCAGATTCTCAAAATACAAAGGAATATAGAAGTAAAAAGGATTTCATTTTTTAAAAAAAAGGAGAAAGGCAGAGAAAAGGAGGAAGAAAAAGAAGAAAGGTGTCATCTACCCAGATTTATTGGGACATTTGAAATTCAGAATTTACTCCCATGATAATGTGTATTTCATAAAAGCTTTGTCTTAACTGTTATATACAATTCTCTTTAATGCTATGAATATAATTCAAAACTGTGTAAACTTTATCCATTTCAAGAAACACATATTCAAATATTTTTTCAAATGTCACTGGTATGAAGAGTCTTCAGAAAATGTTTGTTTTAAACAAAAGATCAATAAATAAACATACTTTTGTTTGTTGCTCTGTTTTTCTGAATTTCCCCTAATTACGTAACTCTCCATGTATTTAATTAACATGAGAAATGAATAGAATGCTTTGATTGACTGGGTGAAAGTTTTCATAATTATGCTGACCATTATTATTAATAATTACAACAGTAATTCAGTATAACTTAATTTAGCATGTATTAAAAATCAATGAGAAAACTACATACTGATCCTGTAAAAATGTTATTTATAATCAATTGTAATTTCCTTGTCAGCAAATTTACTTTTGTATTTGGCATACATACATTGAAAGCTATGGATATCTGAAGCCCAGAAGCCCAAAATTAAAATGATACAGTCCAATAGGCATTTTCAAAAGTGAAAATCATTTCTATTCATAAATGGATAATATCTCATCACTATCTAAAATCCCATATTCTAATTTGGCCAAAGCCACTTTAAGAAAGATAATCAATGAAGAAAGATAAATATTGGGGGAAATGTTCTTTTTCAAATATTAAAGAGTTTTCCAGACGCTGCATAGTATTCCTGTCGATCCATCTATATTGGGTTTTTACTATCACCTTCCAGGGTAAATCAGAGGCAAGGAAAACCAGTAAATTTAAACTTGACTATTCTCTGTCTAATTGATATCTTAAAAATCCATCAGATGGATTCGAGTGTTTTAAAAACAACAACAGAGCTGCTTTGTTTTCAAAGCCTCGTGCTTTACCCACTACATTCCGTAACAGTGATTACTAGGAACCATGTTCCATTCCTTTAAATAGGTTTCTCCAGAGCAAAGTTTCAAACTTAGTGAGAGAAGAGTATGCTACTACCATTACTCTAACTGACCAGGTTGGAAAGCACTTCTTTACCGTGCTTAAGGCTGAGAAACAAAGCTTATCTTTTCCCAAACCAAAATAAATCACTCAATGTCCAGTTTGATGCTAACTACAAAAGATTTTACAAAAGAAGTTAAGGGCCTCTTTGGGTTTGCTGAAGGAAAAGAAGCAACATTTAGTTGTTGTGAGTGCCAATTGCAAATGATTAATGAATTGACAGAACTAACAGGAAAGGGAGTAAATCAACACAGAAACAAGTAGACCAGATGTCAAAAGACGGAGCAAATAGGCCATTAGTTGTGATGTTTATGGAGGATTTTCCCAGGGAAGGTTACAAAGTACCGTGATGGCAAATACAAGAGGTACGGAAACTCTTCCATTCACCTACTGGGAGGATTTTGTTCCTACTGGATGCAGGTAAAAGCATCATCCTTATGTGCTTGCTGATCTCATTAGAGGACGTGAGGTGGCGTCTGGAGAATGTCTTATCTCTACTCTATGGGAGCAGATAAACGGATATTAGACTGCACAAAAAAAATATTCAGGGAAAGTTGAGGGGAGAGGGGCCAGGAGGAATTCTAGAAGCGGAAACAGAATGAACAGAATATAAACCACCTTAAAGTGAAGGGAAGAACATGAGAAGAAAATCTGCATCTCTGTTTATCAAAGATTCAAAGTTTTACAGGAACGTTAATAAGAAAGTCACAGGACCATATCCTCTATTGAACATAAAGAGGGACTTCTTAGGCTCCAGCAGGCAAGAATCTATTTTACACATATAGGTGAAACCCTTTTGAGGAAAAGAAAGACTGTATTCGTACCAGTCATTACGAACCACCATTATTGGTCTGGCTAACCATTATTCCCAGGAACCAGTGTTCCGCAGAGACAGAGCAAAAAGACTGCAAACACTTACCTAGCACACAACCTGTGTGTTCCTCTTTCTCAGGAGAGTGAAAAACACCTCCAAAAAAATCTGCATTGGCACCTTAATGCAAGAGTATCTAATGTAGGGTCCACAAACACTATTCAGGAAAGCCAAAAATCCAACCCCACCTCCTGCCACACACATAGGGTACTTTGTTAATCTGTGTGCATTGTTCTGAGAATCTTATAGCTTCCATCAAATTCTCAAATGATCCGTAAAGGGTTAGTAACCACCAGTGTAATACCCTACTGATAAGGCCAGAGGAGATAGAACATACTGAAAGGAAGAAAAAGCAGTGACCATCCATTTAGCTAAACCCAAGAGGAGGGCTTATTTCAGGGAACTCATGTGTGTGTGTGTGTGTGTCGGTGTGTGTCGGTGTGTGTATTGGAGGCAGAGTCAAAAACATCCTTGTATTATATTGTTAGTATTACTAATCACATAATTCTTACCAGTTTTATATCAGAGTAAAGAATTTTAGCAAGTAAAAGGAAGAATATCAAAGAGAACAGAACGGGGAGAACATGTTAAATAGGGTACTTGCTGACTCATCAAATGTCTTTAAACAGAAATTTGAAGGAAAGAGAGAAAGCTGTTTTACAAGTCTATAAGCAGATACCAGGGGAGGCATCAAAAGAGAAATTGGAAGACCAAACTGGGGACAGAGAGTTGTGCAAATGTCCTCCAAATGTCATTGTTTTACATAAATTGAATAATTACTAAAGAGCTCACATTTTGCTCCTTTTTCATTCAAGTGATGTACTATAAACTAAGTTACTAAAAATCAAAGTTTTTCTCATGAAATGTTCATGTGAGATTCTTCTATATGGTAAGTGGACAATAACCTTGCATTGAAAAACTTGTTGGGATTTAAACCAGTTAACAAAAAATAGTATAATATTCACATGAGAGAGAAAGTAGATTTAATAAAATTCTATCTTGCTTTTATCTTTTAAAAAATGCAAAATGAATTTCAACATGGAAAGAGTAGGAATACACATTATCAGAGATAACTAAAAGCAAATATGATATGGATGAGAAGATAATTTCCTTTTGGAAAAATAAAATCTAGGAGACAGAAAGAACTTGTAGATGAGGTTAATCACTTTTTGAATCTTCAAATTACAGAAATATTCAGAAGAGTATTATAATACTGAACACTACCAAAAATCTTAATTTTCAGAAAGAAAAGATTGTTGAATTCTGTACATACCAACTGTTTACACAAGCATTGTTCCCTGGCCAAAGTTCAGAACAAGTTATTAGACAAATGGGTTTTGAGTACATAGAAAGTAAAGTGGGGTTACTAATGACCATCGTGAGTTCACGGGAAATGACGTTGTGAACCATCTTCCTTGTGACAGAGCTTGCTAGTGCCCACCTGGAGACTTCAGATATTCAAGCAGACTTTGAAGTTTTCTGATCCATATTTCTTATCAGTGAATGTGAGTGAATGCCTAAAAATTTCAGAAGAAAAATGTCTGACTGCATTGGAAGGAATGAGAGCAGTTATGATAGTTAAAAGATTGAAAAGCACAGATAAACCGTGGGAACCTAGAAGCAACATAAACCAGACAGAATAACATAAACCAGGCAAGCTCAGCATGACCCCTGCAGGATAGGTAGCTGTCAAAATAAGTAAACAGGATATAAATGCAGTTTAGGTTACATAAATAATGTAATAAGCTACAGAACAACAGATACTCAAGAAAGAGATATGATTAGTGAAAAAGAACGCATTGGTCATGACGATGCAATCTTTCTCACACTGTGCCTTGCAGGGCTAACCTAGGAGGACAGATGTAATGATCCACGAAGTTCCTTGGTTCTGTAGCTATGTAACCCCTAGATCTGGACTCTGAAACAGAGATTGCAAATTCAGCAACCCAGGGTAAGACCGCAAGAATGATGGGGTTGCTGGCAAAGCAGGGGGCACATGCCTCTCATGGGGACAGATTCATTCTGCTCCAGCCTGTTGTTGTCAGCAACAAAATAGGCCCAGGTGGTCAGATCTTCCAATTGCTCAACAGAAGCCAGAAATCTACATTTTTTTTATATGCAATCTACTGATTTCTTAAAATATTGGCAATTTAATATTTAAAAAATAATAATGTAAATGATAGAAAAAACATGAATGGGTAAGATATACGTTAACAAGTTGCTCTAGATATTCTTTGTTATGAGAGATGTAAAGAGCTCTAGGCATAGCCTCCACTAAGCCTTCATGTTAGTGCTATTTTTTTTTTTAAGATTTTATTTATTTATTTGAGAGAGAGAGCACAAGCAGGGGGAGCAGCAGGAGAGGGAGAAGCAAACTCCCCACTGAGGAGGGAGCCTAATGGGGGGCTCAATCCTAGGACCCGGGGATCATGACCTAAGCCAAAGGCAGACGCTTAACCACCTGAGGCACCCAGGTGCCCCTACTTTTTAAGTTTTTATTTAAATTCCAGTTAGTTAACACACAGTGCAATAACATTAGTGCTACTTTGAACTTATTGAGTTTCACCATCACTCTCTTTTCTTGAGACAAACATCTGGTGTGTCCTCACTCTACCAACCTGATTCCTACCCTGGTTCTCAGATCCTGTGGAGCTGGTCTAGCTCTTGCTCTTCACTCTGCCTAGAGTCCTTCCTGAGACTGTGGAACTTTGTTGAACCTAGATTTCTAGAGATGTTCTCTATCATAGGGTCTTCTCTATGGCCCACAGACAGATATTCCTCTCACTTCCGGGCTGGCATCGTTGCATATTGGTACCAAACAATTGTCTACCCACTTAGTTATTCTGATACTTGGAACACAGATTAGGGTCACTTGGTAATGTTGGTCAAGTTGTACAAGGTGCACCATTCATGTCATGGTCTCCCTCTATTTGTAATTTATTTTGACAGTTTTCTGGCAGAAGGGAGTAAAATGTCATGGGGTGGGGATGTCTCTTTCTAATACACACAAGGCATCAAGTCGGATTGATGTGGACTTCCCTACTATTGCAAACCCTATTCCCCCATAGATTTTATTGTAAAGCGTGTTAAAGTTGTATTGGCTATTAGTAATAGAAATGAATTCAAACTGGATTTAGCAGTATTAAAAAAAGTACATAATATGTCAGTAAACCCCAGAAGGAATGCAGAATATGATAAAACAATCTAAGTATACTATAAATACATGAAACCACCTCACTGAAATGACTGGGGGAAAGGTACTGACCCAAGTAACTTTGGAAATGAGCAGTCTAAGACTAAAGGCAAAACAAACTGTACATAAGGACTGTACTCTAGTTTATAAAATTATTTCCCATTGGGGTTATAGGTTAACCATTCTGATATTAAAATGCATGTGTACTGAAATTGAACAATTAAATAAATGGATGGCAGATAGGACAGCCAGATTTTTAACTATTAGAATACAACATTACAGGTAATGAAAGGAAAGAAGATAGAATGATCCATGTGGTAATGCATTTAGAGGTGAACACATCAGTATAAATTCATATTCTGCTTAATACAGATATAGATGGTTTCATACAGAAATATTTGTAGAAATGTGCATGTTCACAGGCTAGAATATACATATGCCTCCTTGCTCTGACAGCCGAGAAGGCCTGGAAGCAGTGATATCCCATCAGATATGTGCACGTCTAGTACCCAGATCTTGGTAAGGAACTAGGGTTCCTTCGAGAAATGGCTGATTCTAGGACTGGGGCAGGAAATGTGCAACATGAACCTGAAACATCTTGTAGTACCAGAAAGCACAGAAACAGTTAAAATAAATGAATACATAAATAAACAAACAAACCAAAAATAATACTTTTGTCAAAAGGACAGAGAGGCCAACTGAAAGAGTTCCTATTGACCATATCTGGAACAATTTGAGCAACTAAATAAATTACATTGGATTACAAACTACGTATAAAAGAAATATCCATGGGGCCACATTATATGAATAATTGATAAATAGATAAATGAGAACAGAAAAATACCCCATGCAGAAGAATCCCAAATCATTTATGTACTCAGTCCTAAAAGAGGTAGAATGTTCTATCCTTTAAGTGCTACGCATAGTGACTTCTTTCTAAAGATGATAGTATAGAAAGGAGGGGGGGAAAGAGTAACCTTATAATTGAGACAGCTAACAGCTAATTGAGTTTCACCATCGCTGTTGAATCACCAGCGATGGTGAATCACCTTGGTCAGGTGATTAAGGTCAATATTAGTAATATGCACCCTTGATACAATGTGATAAAATGGCACTTTGTTGATGGTATGTACCCTTGATATGAGGTGATAAAATGGCATTTTACCTCTCTAGTCTTGCTGTAAAAAATGCATAAGATCAGTTTAATGATGATGAAAATAGTAGGACAGCAGAAGTGTTAGACACTCTAAGAAATACTTGATTAGTACTCCCCAAACAGTCAAGGTCATTAAAAACAAAGTCTGAGAAAAAGCCAGGAGAAGCCTAAGGAGATATGACAATCAAATGTAATATGATATCCTAGAGGAGATCCTAAAACAGAAAAAGCACCTTAGGCAAAAACTAAGGAAATCTGAATAAACTGTTGACTTTAGTTAATAACAATCTATCTGTATTGCTTCATTATTTGTAATAAATGTATCATTATTAATAACTGGACAAAATGGGTATGAGGTATGCAATAACTCTCTGTACTTTGTATTTTGTGTGTGTGTGTGAATCTAAAACTATTCCAAACTAAATATTTTATTTAAAAAACAAACACATGATTCTAAGGATACAGGAATAGATTACTAAAGGCAAGGGAGACATTTGAACAATCAGACCTCAAGAAAAGCATGAAGAAGTAGAGCTCAGTGGACTTCAGTACAGGAGCTTCTGACTTCATCTGGTTTACTGCCAGTAACATAATTCAGCCACCAGCCTTGGCCTTTCTCTTGTCAGAATTCCTAATTCCCAGAAGAGGAAATCTGATCAGTTTGCATAGATCAGATAACCAACCTAGACTTAAGTGGCTATAGCTCAGAGAGTAGTAGTTTAGTGACATGACTTCATTCGGTATATTGTAAACAGATCATAGAAATAGGGAATGTATGGTTCAGTTATCCAAGAATCCATTCTTCAAGGAGGCTTGAAAGGAGGCTATACAAACAGAACTGGACTGTGCTATACCAACACCCAGATGGAAGGATAGATGAAAGCAATTAGCATTTAAATTCTGTTTTACCATTTTTGGTTGGTATATCATTTAAGGTTCAAGTTAAGTGATATAACAATAAAACTTTTAAAAAAAATCTACCCACTCAACAAAATGGAAGTTTATTTTTCTCACACATAACAATCCAAATGTGATTAGTCCAAATCTGGTGGGTGTTCCTGCCACTCTCAACACTTGGCTTTGAACTCTAGACCCAAGGCAGTTTTTATTTTTTTGCCACCATTTCCTAGCTGGTGTGGAAGGCTTAAAAAGAATAGAGAGCAAGAAGCTAGAAGCAGGGGGAGGAGGAAGAAGAGAAGGAGGAGAGAAAGAGAAATTGCACATATCACTTCCATTCATTCCCTACCTCACCCCCACCCTCTACCAAAACATTCATTCTACCTATTACAGGCCATGCCTAACTGCCAAAGAAGGCTAGGCAGTATAGTCTTTAGCTATAAGGCCATATGCCAGCTAAAACTTACAGAATTCTGCTGTAGAAAGAAAGAGAATTAATACTGGAGATCATTAGTTAGCTTTTCCACAGCCAATAATCAAACTTTTACCCCCATGTATAATGTTTTCCATATCGTTTAATTCACCTAATATTTTATGAATCTCCACCACCTTTGTTTAAAAGATATCCACTGAAAACTTCCATTTTATTCCAATATTTTTATAGGCTTTGTGATTAGACTATTGCTATATAGTTTGAGTTGGAATGATTTAATCTACATTATTGTAATCTGTGGCTACAGGTTAGAGGTAAATGCCACAGGTGTTGGGGCTGCTCCCCAAAGAAGACACTTAAGAAACTTCTGGGAGCATGAGTCAATTCATTGCCTTGTTACTCAGGCCAGTTTGAGTTGGGCTTTCTATTACTGGTTAGATAATTCATATTGATTAAGAATTTTTACATCTATCCTATCAATTGCTTCTGGACGTTAAGGACAGTTTGCCTGTGAGCAGCATCTTGTCAGGGATACCTAAATCAACAGAGGACTGTCAAATCCTGGTTGGGTGGTGTGCCTTAGAATTTGAAGGGCTCATGAGGAAGTATAAGACATCTGGAAAAGACCCCCCCATGACAAATAACTCTGAAATGAAGACAAAGTTTGCATTTGTTGACTTGCTCTTTTGACTTTTCTTATCTTCTATGCCAGGGACCTCACTGCTTATGCTGGAATGGGTGCTGTGATGATGATCAGAAAGTTAAACCATGAAAAGAGATTTGTTCTAAATAAACTTGTGCAAGTTTATTTCTTTGAATTATGCTTTGAAAAGCTATCACATACTCTGTTGATACCAACATGGACCCTAAAGTCAGTAGATCATTCTAAGATTTCCAAGAAAGCCATGTCCATAGTCTATGACATAGAGTGGAGGCAGAGGAGATGAATGGACTTTCAAGTCAATGTGTCAGTCAAAGGTTAAATCCAAATAAACAAAGAAACAACAAAAATATACAGAAGGTCAGAAGGAAAGTGGGGGGAAGGAAAAGGAAAAGCCAAGCCAAAGTGCCTGCTGAACCTGACTAAACTGTGTTTTAATTCAGGTGAGGTAAGAGTGTGGTCAATTCCTAGTAACATTTAATTCTTATGCTCTTTGATGAGACCGGACTGCAAGTTTCTATAAGGATGAAGACCACAGTTACATTTCTTTTAAACATCCTCTCCTGACCTGACTGCACTGCTGAGCTTCCACATTCCTCCACACAAAAATTACTTGTTGATGAATGTATTTTAGTTCAGAAAATCCAAAATTGAACATTTCTTCTATCATAAAGACTACCTGATGACTTATTTTACTTTTCCCCCCTACTTTTCAATAATTTGTGGGCTATAGTTGAGATGCATCCAATAGAAAGCCAGTGCTTGTAATTGCAAAATCCACCTGAATGAGAAAAATTAAAAACAAAAGCACTCATTAAATTTAATTAGGTTAGACAGAGTAGACTGATCATCCTGCTTCATTTACTGAATTATTTGAGCTTGAGGAAATGGTAACTCATTAAGCATTTCACATCGCACTTCAGTAATAGCTAACAGATACTATTCCCTCCATATCATGATTGTAACAGAAAAAAAAAATAAAAAGATAAAATAAAAAGAACTGAGAAAGAACTGAAACTTGAAACAAAATTTCATGGAGATTAAGATGTGGCTTTTTTTCCCCCCTCAGATCAGATTTATAAAGTCATCACAGAGGTTCTTTTCCAGAGTTTGGTAGAAAGGTCAGACATAGCTCAAAGTCCAGTAGTTTCCAGCACTGTGTGTGTGTGTGTGTGTGTACACTGAGGGCCTACCATGTGAAAGGGCATGACTGAGGATTTGAACAAAAACATGACTTGATAAAATTTATCAAGTCTGAATAAGTCCCTAGCCCCCAAATGGTCATTGGCTTAGCAATGAGCATAAAATCCAAGTTGGATGAACCAGGGTCCTTCACAGAGACTTTATGTACATAAGCCTGCTTCCTTTGGAGTTGTTAGTCTGAATGCTTTGGGTTAGTCACTCTGGATGCGAAGAAAGGCTAGAGAGGGGTAAGGGCTAAAGCAGATAAATTAGTCAGGAGGATATTTCTGGAACCCAGTGGAGAAACAATGCTGCTTGGACAAGGGTGAATGTGGCAAGAAACATTTTGAAGAAAGAGCTAAACAGTTTGGTTAATGGATTGGACAGGTAAAGGAGAGGAGGCTAGAATGACACCAACATATTTGGCCTGAGCAACGGGGGAAATGGAGATAGAACTTACTGGGTTGGAAAAGACAGGAAGAGAAAGTTTCTAGAAAAAAACAAAGATGTCATTCATGACCACCCTATGATAAAGATGAAAATTAGACATTCAAATAGAGATACCCTGTAGGCAGTTGGACATCAAAGTCTGGATTAAGAGGAGTGGTGAGAACTGAAGATACTAATTTAGAATGCATTAGCATACATACATCATTTCAAGGTATTTAGCTATGTGAGATCACACATGGAATGAGTATAAATAGAAAAGAAGTCTCAGGACACAGGTTCTTCAACATTCAGAAGTTGGAAAGGAGGATCTAGCAAAGGAAATAGAGAAGGAAGAGCTGCCAATGAGATCCAAGGAGTATCAGAAAGAAATAGGTGAGAATAAGTTTCGAGGAAGAAGGAGTAATCAAAGGCTATTGAACACTTGATTTTCAAATTTAGGGTTGAAAACCATTTTCAGCAATTCCATTCTATCATTATTCTGTGTCCCCCTGGCCTTAACCCTTATTCTGTCTCCAGAGTCACTCTGCCTTCTGACAACAACTGGTTCCCTCCTAGCAACCAGGAAAGTCACCCTTTTCAGTTTTAGCATCTCTTCCTAAATATAGGGTAACTAAATCACATTTAATATGTATCGGGGGCAATGGTTTAATAGTGCAAGAGATAGCAGAAGCAAAGAAAAACAGTCTTGAAAAGCAATTACCTTCGACATAAAATTATAAGTTGTTTAAATCAGGTGAAAAATTTTGCAATCGTTTATGCTTTTCTAATATTCTTGCCTCTACAACTCACTGTGGCAGCATTACAAGTAGCTCAGGGATTACCCCAATTTAGGAGCTTCAGTTCTTCCCGTTTTGAAAGTAATTCTGATTGATGGTATTAATATTATAATGTTGCATCAGAAAAGCTATCAAATATTCATTTTTAAGTATTTGTAACCCCAATTTTCATTACATGGAATGACAATAAAAATTGCCTAGGACAATACTGGCAATTTTACAAATAAATTCCAAGATTGATCTAAAGTTGTGCTGGTTTAACTTTGAAAGCAGAGACCGGTCATCATGTCAATTAAAGTGGATCTTAAAGTGTGGTCCCTGGAGCAGAAGCAGTGGCCTCCCCTGGGAACCTGCTAGAGATGCGAATTCGCAGGCCCCACCCCAAATCCACTGAACCCTACACTCTGGGTAGAGGCCAGCAACCGCTGTTTTTCACAAGCTCCCTCGCTGATTACAATGTACAGAAGAGTCTGAGATGCACGGAGTGAAAGACAGGAAAGGGGAGGGCAAGGGACCCAGAGGAGGAGGACTAGAAGGGGTGAGAGGAAGAAAGGAGAGAAGGAAGAGAAGGGGACACAACAGAGAGGGAAAGCAAGAAAAATGGTAAGAGAGAACACTAAAGAAAATCATAGTTATCCTAAGATAGTAATAAGCAACTAAGTGTCTACCAATTAGAAGGGCATGAAAATTACCTCAGAGTACTGCTGTAAGAACTGAGAAAATTAAAGTAAAACACTTTTCCAGGTGCCCTGGCACCTAGTATTGGTAACATCTGTCTAAAATGACTGGCCACAGAACAGCTCAATATGAAATTTGCTCAACACAACCATGTTCTTAACCTTCATTGTCCACTGTTATTATTTCATTTTTTCATTATTTCATTTTTTGTCTCCAAGGCAAGTACTTCCTAGGAGTCCTAGTCCCCATCTAATCCATCCCTTGGCTTATTTTAAGTCTGCTTTCATTCTAGACACTTCATGACTTCCCTGAAATCCCTTTCACTGCCTATATTGGAACTCATCCACCTGACTTCCAACTACCAGAAAAAGTTGCAAAGGCCCAGTTGAGGAGAGGTGAGACTCAAGACTGACACGGTGGAAGTTTCGCCAGTGAGACACGATCTTGGCAAAGAATGATAGAGATTGATATTTGTTCAAGCTGAGACAGGAACACTTTCAGTTTCAAAGAGAGAGCCAGAGAGTAGAGCAGCCAAATTGTTTTTTAGTATCATTTGACTTTCTTATGGAGACTTGAAGATTTCCTGGAGTTTTATTACCAACAGAAAACACCTGAGAGGCCAACTAATTCCAAAGATTCAGCTCTTCTTCGTTGTTTAATAAAAACCATAAAATCCAGCTGGCTAGGAAATTTAAAGATAAAGAAACAACTAATTAAACTTAATTGGGTCAGTCTGGGCAGGCTGATTACCCTGCTTGGCCTCAGGAGAATCTGATCTTGGATTCACTGAGCGCAACTTGGCAAAAGAAAGCCTAAAGCCGAGACAGGTGCTATATTTTTGTCTGACTGGAGATGTAATTTTTAGTGAGGAACACGAAAAAGAGGTTAAAAAAGGAAACAGTATACTGGGGTATGGCATAATCAACCAAAGACAAGTCATTCCAGACCCATTCTATTTTCTCAGAGTAGAGCAGAGGGAATTATTATAATAAGACAACGGGCTTATTTTATAGGAGGCCCTGGATTTCCTTCACCTGAATTAACCAAATTCATTTCATCAGGTTTTCCTTGCAAGTTCTTTCTTGCTTGCAACCCAGAAGAGAAATCGGAAAGGGCTATGTGCAATGAATTGAGTACATGGATGAAGACCCAGTTTGTCTGAGGAACCCACATCACAGTGTGCCATGGAGAAGAGTGTTGATTCCTAGAATCTGAGGACAATTTTATGCCACCAGCATACATCCGATGATCATTTATTCTGAAACCCTTTATTTTGAATGTAGTAATAGTTAATCTGGCAAATACTGGTTTGGATTACATCAAGATAAGAAATGGTTTTGCACACAGAAATTATTTTTCCTCCTAGGAAACGACTTTAGAATTTCAGTCCTACATTTTACCTGATAAAAGAACTCAAAGAATTAATTGAATTTTCTTCAATGATCTATAGATCCCAGGCTTCTCAAAGTGATCTGTGGAACATCTGCATTTAATCCATTGAAATCATGGGTTATTAATACAACCTTTTAACCCCCAACCCTGGCTACTAAATCAGAATCATCTCTGGTAGTAGGTCCAGAGAAAAATGTATGCTAAAAAAAAAAAAATGCTCCCTGGTGGCTCTTAATAACTCTAAAATGTGAGAAATGTACTTTCAGTGTCTTGTTGAATGGCAAAGTGGTTAAGAGTTTGAATGTCAGCTCCATCAAGCCAAATGATGGTGTGACTTACCTTAAGCAAGTCACGTTACCTTTTCTTGTGTGCCTTGTTAACTAAAATAAGGATATTAAGAGTACCTGTCCCAAAAGGTTGTTTCAAAGATTAATACACAGAAAGTGTTTAGTACAGTACCTGGCTCAATAAATCTTGGCTCCAGTTGTTATTAACAGTAACATTACCTAGATAAAAATAGTAAGTCCTTAAAAAAAAAAAAAAGGAGTCTCAGTGAAACCATGTGGTGACCCTGTTGTACTATTGTATTTTTGCAGTTTTTGCAACATGCTAACTGTTCTTCATTAAAAGCTAATTTTTAAAGTTTTTTAAACTTCTGGGGCACCTGGCTGGTTCAGTCGGTAAAGCATAGGACTCTTAATCTCAGGGTTGTGAATTCAAGCCCCACACTGGGGGAGCCTATGCAAAATTAAAAAAAATAATAATAAAGGTTTTGAAACTTATTTTTTGTCTTTTACCATCTTCCTAATACTGTTAATCTCTTGAAAGAAAGAATAAATAAGCAGACAAGGATATTTTCTATCACAGAAGGATGAAACAAGAGACCTAACCTTTATGAAGTGTCTACCATGTGGCAGCAATACCCACATATGACTGTAGGAGGAATTAGATGTAAACATATGACCCTTAATTACCCAACATAATGGCTGATGACCCAGAGGGGAAAAAAAAAATCTGAGACATTAGCCACAACTGTCAAAAAAAGATTAAATTAGTTATATATATTGTGAAATACGTTTCTCATTACTCTGGGACATGCAGAGTAAATCTTTCATTAAGAAAAGAAGTAAAGGGGCACCTGGGTGGCACAGTTGGTTGAGCGTCCGACTCTTGGTTTCAGCTCAGGTCCTGATCTCAGGGTCATGAAATCGAACTCCACGCTCAGCTCAGAGTTTGCTGGAGATTCTCTCTCCCTCCGCTCCTCCCTCCCGTGGTGTCTCTCTCAAATAAATAAATAAATCTTAAAAAAAAAAAGTAAAAACACAGGAAGCTAATGAGTTCCTTATCATGCAAAGGCCACATCCAAATTATCTGTGCTTCATCAACCATACTTTTTAAGCTATTTCTACAGATTGATATGCATGATCTCATTTAATTTAGTTCTCAGGAAACTGTGCAAGATATTTCTTTTCACATGGAAAGAAAATAAGATTAGTGAGATTAAGTACCTTGCCCATGGTGATACTGCACATTCAGCAGGTGGCCGGCTGCTTCTGGTGCCAGACTCCGGCTCTTCATCCCTGCACCTGAGTAAGAGATACAAAGGAGCCTGCTGAGTGCCCACTACTGAACTAGCAGCTGAGGACACATGCCTTCATGGAGCTTTCAGTCTAGTAGAGAAGCTAGAAAATAAATACATCCTGATCAGCATTATAAGTGCTATGGCCCATAGGAAGTATAAGAAGTTCTAAGAGCATGTCACAGGGACCTAATTTTACTCTGAGGATAAGGACAGGACTCCTCAAAGAAAAGGCATGTAATCTGAGATGAACAGTGAGTAGGATCAGTAAGGGAAAGGGAGAGTGTTTGTAGGGAAGGGGGCAGCAGGCATGAAAAATTTGAAGAATAAGTCAGATACTTTGAAGAAAAAATGATATCCAGGAAGGCCACAGCACCTGAAGGGAGGGCTGGAGTCAAGGGAGAAATAATGGGAAGACTTACAGGTCATGTAAGGTTTGGGGAATTTGTCCAAAAGGATAAAAACAAACGACAGAAATGAAGCAGCTGAAAGCTATGAGCAGATTTTCTGACTGGAGAGGCTCTTCACATCAATGACTGGCACAGACATATTAGAAGACTTGCTGGAGTTAGCAGTTTTCAGCCTCTACTCAACATGCTTTTGAGCAGTAGATCCAGAGCTCTCTTCAAGCTATCCTCCTGCCAATTCAACTAATGCACCACAAACACAATAAGTACTATAAATACTCTGCAATTTCTACTAAACTGTAGCTCCAAGCACCACCTCTTATCTTGATCTCAAGATGTACATCAGCTGTTCCTCTTGGCTTATTGTCTGCAGCTGTGTAATAACACCCAAAGCACCCATTAGAGTCAATTTTATTGGTAACTTCTGCTTACTTAGGACGACCATCATTAATCAGCTTCTGGAAATCAAAGCCAACCACAGCCTCCGTGCTGACACATACTCGCAGTCCAGTGAGTACTAGAATCACAAGGAAAGAGAGAAATAGCCTTTTTGTGTCGTGTTGATAAGTCACTGGCTGCCTTAATAGATTTTAGTTGGAATCACCGCTGACTACAGAATGAAACTCATCATGTTAATCTTGAGTAATGCCATAGCCTTGAATGTTCCTCACACCTTCTAAACTTTCCTTTTTAACATTTCATTAACTGGTTCACTGGCAATTAAAAATAGGTGTGAGAGTAAACAACTACGCTGATTTTATTCCTCTTTGGATTTGCTACTGAACTATAAACAAGATTACAAAGTCTGCCCTTTTGTTCCCTGGCGATTCCTGTTCTTCTTTATCTTATGAATGCATCTGTCTCCTACAATCTTCCCCTGGGTTAACCCAGTCCTGCTTCTGCACACCTCCCCTGGTCCAGAGTGCCTCCTCTGCTTTTTAAAGATTTAGTTTAGAACTCAAAAGTTTCCAAGGATGTACCCTACTCCTTGGAGGCTGAAGCCACAGAATATAAAGCGGAAATGGAAAATAAATAATGTATATTGTAATTTGATGTTGTGATTCCCATCAGAGCCTACAGAGCAAATACAGAAAGGTCAGGGCACTGCCCTGAGAGAAGGGATTCTGCATCAGGGAGGTTTGGAAGGAAGATGTTCAGCAGGATTTTCACCATGAACTGATTGTTCAACTAGTAACCTACCACGGACTATTCTAAAATTAAGTAAAAACCTTGTGTACTGGAATTCCTTTATATGGAAAGATTTGGTGGACACACCCTAAAGTGACCCCGATGAGTCATGCCCTTGTATAACTGCCTCCTCTTGAAGGTGGGTGGAACCTGCTAGTGCTTCTAAATGATGGATTATGGCAAAAGAGATAGGATGTAATGCCTTTGATTAAGTTACTTTATATAGCAAAGGTGATGCAATGTCACTCCCATGAATATGTTACATTATATAAGACTCTGACTTAGAAGCCTAGAGAGAGAAATTCTCCCACCTATGGTGAAGTAAGCAGCCATGTTGTGAGGGACTGATGGGGAAGTTCCCACAGCAAGGAACTGTGAGAGGCATGCAGACCCCAGCCAACAGTGAGCAGGAAAATGGTGCCCTCAGTGAGTAAGGGACAGGCGGGGCTAGGTAGGGAGAGATAGATAGGGGGCTAGGTGATCAGGCTCACAGAAATCCCCAAAATGCGAGGTGTAAGAAAACCAGAGATAAGGGAGCACACCAGACCACCCTGCCCTAGGTATCCAAGTTGGGGGGCGGGGGAGATCTTATTTATGACAGATCTTATTTCTGTAGGGTCAACAGAAAATAACCAGACCCTAAAAAGAAGTAAGCCATTAAAAATGTTACCATTAGTCCTTAATCAATGGTGCTGTCAGTAGAGAAGTTAAAAAGATTTAAGTTCCCTGGTTAGCTTTCAATAAAAGACCAACCCTAAAACCCCTCAGTGGCCACCCTGTCGGGACGCATCTCACGCCTGAGAGCTTTTTTCTGTATCCTTGGTTGATAAAATTTGACGGCTTTACTCACTCTCCTTTGTCCATGAGATTCATTCTTCGACTCTGAGACAAGAACCTCGCTCTCCGGCTTCATTTGTTCCATAGCTACAAGGAGATGAACTGTCGACAACCAGAGGGAGCTCAGAAGCAGAACTTTCCTTAGTCAAGGCTCTGATGAAAATATAGTCTGGCTAATACCTTGTTGCAGACTGTTTGAGACCCTGAGCAGAAATCCCAGCTCATATGTGTCTCTACTCCTGTCCCCCAGAAGTTGTGAGATAATAGTGGATTTATTTTTGCCTTTTCCTTTAATACTTTTTAGTAACATTCCATTATCTTCTGCAATTGGGTTTCTGTTGCCAAAAGTATAACAAAACTGATTTGGGGTCCTCTGTAGGTGATTTGCTCTTGTTCTTTTTGTATTTAGAATTTTTTGTATTAGAATTTTCTTTTTGACTTACCCGAATTGACGTACGTACAAGTTACGCATTCTTCTCAAGAGAGTATGGACAGGGATACATCTGAAATAGCAACATGAGTAGCTCCGTTGACCCTATTGATGTAGGAAATGTTGGGGTTCGGAGCTGATGACCAAGAAAGAATCCTTGAGACATCTTCGGTGCAAAAAGGTAGTTTCATTAAAGCAAAGACAGAACCTATGGACAGAAAGGGCTGCACTGGGGTTGTAAGGAATGGCTGATTATATACTCTGGAGCTGGGGGGAAGTAAAGACAAAGGGAGGCTTCCAAAACGACTTTCAGATGCTAACGAATACTCAGAGGATCCTGGAGCTCTAGCTATTGTCAAGCTAAGGTTGTTTTTCCTTCTAGCAAAGCATTAACATTAAGACAGTTGGGAGTTTCCTGGAGGAATGTTGTATCTGCCTGCCTCAAGTATTTGTCGATGGGCTGCAGGTTATAAGGAAATTTAATCTTATCTATATTTCCTTCTGCCTTTGTTTCTCACATCACTATCACCAGTGAAACAACCTAACTGGTGAAAATTATTGAAAAAATAAATTAAGTCTCTGGATATTGTCCTATGGGCATATAGAAAATGGAGAAACATTTAAGAAAATCTATGCAATTTTCATAAGAACACAGAGTCTGTAGCATTTTGAGCCTTTACTTGCCCTTCCCCCAGCTCACTGTGATCATAGCTCTACTCCAGGCAGGTGCAGCCAAGAACACAGGGATTTCTTCCCCAGCAACCTGTCAAGGGTTACACTCTCTCTCTCTTGGCAGAGCAAACCACTAGTACTCATCCTACAGCTCTGTGTTGCAGAAGCTCTATTCCAGGCAAAAGTGGCTGAGCAATCTGGGGCTCCCTTTCTCCACCCAGACCTCTCTCAAATGGTGGAGGCCCTATTCCAGGCACATCCAACCAAAAATACTGATTCCTGATTGCCTGTCTCTGCTCACCTACAGGTGGGATAGAGTTTCTATGCCTGAAGAGGCAAGCCAAGATCAGAAGTCAATGCCCCACTTGCAAAGGGATATCACTTCTAGAGAAGTGAGTCACTTTCCTTACCACAAGGTCTAGAGCATTGATACAGAGGTTTTGGTGGAGAGCAATTAAAAGAAGGCTGATAACTCCAACAAGCTAAACCACAGACCAGGTAGAAGTAACAGAAGGGACCAGGGAAAGAGACATCTAAGAAGATTCCTTTTGGGGTCAGGACAAACCTCAAAGGCTAGCTTCAAAGACTACCCCTGCAGAGACCAAAATTTAATTGGATTAGACTGGAGCGATATAAGCCCCAGGACATTGTGGAAAACAATAGAACAATCAGCCAGCAATTAGAGGAAGCTGGCAGCTCCATATGATACCATTGAAGGCACAGAGTTTTAACAAAGATCAGGGAAAAAGACAAAGAGAGCCCTGCTAAAGCCACTGTCCTCCCCTGGTGACTGTGTGTGGAGCCAAAGGTGCATCCTCTGAGGCAGGACACTGTGGGGGACACAGATTTCACAGAAATCATCCAGCCAAGCAACTAAAAATATGAACAAAGATCAACAACCACAGCAAGCCCTGGAGGGGGCGCACCAGTATCCAGAGTTGGAACCCATATAGAAAGCTGGTGGAAATGCCAAGCGTTGTAGCCACTTTGGAAAACAGGTGATTCCTCAAAAGTTTAAATATACAGCTACCACATGACCTAGCAACTCCACTGCTAGGTATATATCCCTCCCCCCGCAAAAGAAAACATATCTCCACACAAAAATGTATAAACAAATGTTCATAGTGATGAGGGAGTAGAAGGCCAGCTAAGGACAAAGCACAAGCTGACACCCTGCAACGCTCCCGTCCCCATTCCTGGATGGGACATGTGTGACATGCCTCCAGGAAGCTCCCAGCTATCTTAAGGTTAATGCCTTGCTAGAGGGGGAAAACAACCTTAACTTGACAATGGCAAGGACTTGGGTGTCCTGTGAGTCTTCTTTAACATAAGAAAATCCTTTTGAAACCTCCCTTTGCTTTATCTCCGCCAACTCCCAAGTAATCAGCATCCCTCACCATCCCGGTGCAGCCGCTCTTTCTGCGCACGGGGCCTGTCCCCATGCTTTAATAAAACCACCATTCTGCACCAAAGACGTCTCAAGAATTCTTTCTTGGTCGTCAGCTCCGGACCTCACCCCCCCAAATCTCACCTATATTCAAACACTACATCAATAACATTATTCATAATAACTAAAAAAGTGGAAACAACCCAAATTGTTGGACTAGGCACCTGTCCAGGCAGCACTCCATAGGAAGTGGGATCAGACCAGATAGGCCCAAGATGGTGGGTGCCATGACCCAAATCCCCTGACCAAATAAGAAAGAAAAAGGCTGACACTCTGCTTCCTTGCTCAAGTAATGAATATCCCACCCCCTAGTTAACAACTACAGATAAAAGGTTAGAAACCTGAACCCCAGGGACTCAGCTTTCTCTCATTCTTGAGCTCACCCACTCACATCTTCAGAGTGCACTTTTGCTTTAATAAGCCTTCCCGCTTCGCTTCTGTCACTCCTCTGCTGTGTTGTGTGTCTGTCCTTGAATTCCTTCAGGAGAGGAGATTAAGAATCTTCAGCGAGCCCTTTGGGACTGGCTGGGTAGAGGGCCCATGGTCTCCCCGGTTCCCCTGGCAACAAAATGTCCATCAACTGGTAAATGGATAAATAAAATGTGGGATGTTCATATGATGAAATATCATTTGTCAACAAGAAAAGAATGAAAAACTGACACCTGCTATAAACATGAATGAACCTTGAAAACATTCTAGTGATATAAGCTAGCCACAAAAGACCACCTTTTGTCCCAAGATACAGAAAGTAGTGGTTGCCCAAAGTTGGGGACATTGGGAAGAAATGGGCAGTGAAAACTAATAGTTGTGGGGTTTCTTTTTGAGGTCATTTAGATGTTGTAAAATTGATTGAGGTGATGGTTGCACTGCTGTTGAACATACTAGACAACTGAGTTGTACACTTTAAATGAGTGAATTGTGTGCTAGGTAAATTAGATTTCAATAGAACGTTTTGTTTTTTTAAACTGGAAATTTACCTTTCTCACTGGACTAATATTATATTTACAGTACAGATTTTATCTAAAGTGTTGTGTTTGTCCGAGAATTTTTAGAACATTCCTTTAGTTGTGTGGTGGAGAGAGGGGAGAATTTTTAATTAGTTGGCCTCTGCGGATTTTTCTTTCCAATAATAAAGTATATGTTGCTATAAATGAACACAGAGTCAGGAACTGAGAGGTTTAATATTGCTTAGTAATATGGGGTTTGCCTCCAAAGATTTTGAGGCTTAGTAAATAGAATCCATATTGTCCCTCCTGTTCCCAAATCAATGGTTTAGTTCATTATTATTAGTGATTCTATTCAGGCACACAACGTACTTCTATGCTGTGATTTTAGTTTAGGGGAGCCAACCTTTAAAATTAGGCTTATTCACCACTCAAAAACCCCGTACCCACAATTTTAGCTCACCACACCACCTCTGTGCTTTTAAAGAAGCAGAGGGTAGTCATTTATATTTAAGAGATGAGAAAATATCTTTTGTTACTGAAACATAACTCTTAATTAAAGCAAGTAAATATAAGCAATATTACTCAATAAAACATAATTCTTTTAGAGAGGGGCACCTGGGTGGCTCAGTTGGCTAAGCGACTGCCTTCGGCTCAGGTCATGATCCTGGAGTCCCTGGATCGAGTCCCGCATCGGGCTCCCTGCTCAGCGAGGAGCCTGCTTTTCCCTCTAACCCTCCCCCCGTCATGTACTCTCTCTCTCTCTCTCTCTCTCTCATTCTCACTCTCTCAAATAAATAAATAAATCTCTTAAAATAATAATAATAATAATTCTTTTAGAGAAAGATTTCTTTCAGAAATAAAGACCTAGGGTATATTTCTTAGTAACTACTTTGAAGGAAAAACAAAAAAACCTCCGTCATTTCCCTTTTAACACACATACACATCGCAGCATGTAGTTAAAAATCTCTCCAGAAGTTTATTCTCAACCATCCTCAGCATTTGAGTGTCCCCAGATTCCATTAACTTCTCTGTCACAGCCATGGACTATTAATCAGAGCGTCGACATTAATTAGGAAAAAAAAATTGGTTTACCTCTGTAACCTACTTGTTTTTAGAACTTCTACAACCTTCTCCACACGTAGCAGAAGAAAGAAATCTCTAGTCCTGTCCTTACATCTGCCACGTGGTCAGAGAACCTGCTTTCACAGGGAGCAGGGCTGTCCTTTCTTTTTAACTTCCTCCTGGCAGTTATTTGATGCCTAAACTGGAGCCAGATATAGCTTAATTGACATATATCTGTTTACATTTTGAAAAATAACTAAAGGTGGCCCCCATCAAGAAAAAAATTGTGGAAACTATTCTAAAGCACTGATATTCTCTAAATTATCATAATATCATAACTTAAACAAGACTTTTAAATAGAAATAGTGCTTGTCAAGTTTGGCAAAATGCTGAACCTTATAGGGCATGAGTAAGAAGCCTGCATTTAGCCAACCACATCCAATTCAGGAATCAAGTCCTCTTCTAGCTCCTGGCAGCAGCAGTAAATTGATGGGAAGAATGGATCATTAAGTTCTGGTAATTAGTGGGATATTATTCCGTCTATCAAATTTGAAGTATAATTGATTAATCCCTTAACTTTGAGATATGTCACATCAATTTATTTTGCTTGTCTCAATAGCAATCTTGCCATGTTCTTAACACATTTATTCCAAAATTATAGATCAAGCAATCAATACATGTTTACAAGTGCCATAAAGGTGTGAGTTCTTAGAGTAGGCTTTATGGGGGCTACAAGGATAGATAAAATCTCTTTTGTCACCAAGGTACTTAGATAATTGGGAACTAAATACACAAAATTTTTTTGTAAGCAAAATAGAGAAAGAGAGAATAAGATGTAATGAGTATGCCAAATGAGTAGTTCGAATCTCTTTGAAACAATGACCATCATTATACCGGTTTTCAGATTGTCATACACTGGGTTTACAACTCACAGTGCTCACATTGGCTGTCCAAAGCCTTCATTATACTTGGTGGTAGAAATAAGAATATTCTTATTTTCCTCAAAGATGAAAACTACAAAACGGCCTAATTTCTTTTTTTTTAATTAACTAATTTATTCATTTACTAGAGAGAGAGAGAGAGAGAGCGTGCATGATGGGGGTGGGGATGGTGCAGAGGGAGAGGGAGAAGAACAAGCAGATTCCCCACTGAGTGCCTGAGCTGGGAGCCCAGAGACGGGGGGTGGGGACCTCAACACAGGGCTCCATGTGGGGTTCAATCCCAGGACACTGAGATCATGACCTGAGCCAAGTAGGTGATCAACTGACTGAGCCACCCAGGCGCCCCCAAAACAGCCTAATTTCTAATGACAGAGGTAGTTTTGTTTTGACTTGCCATTATAAAACGTTGGCCTTTAAATTATTCACATAAATATTTCTTAAAGCATTATGATAATTAAATTATTAGTTTCTGCTTTAGGCTGTCATTTTTATTAGTGAACATTCTGACCACCAAGGTCTAGATACATCTTTTAAAAGTTTAATCTACTATTGCCCACTAATATACAAATTGTAGACTTGTCAATACTTCACATATCTGAGAAGCAAAATAGTGACAATCTGGAAGTTTAAAAATAAATATTAGGCAAAGCATTTACTGTATTTTCATGGCTCAGTTATTTTCATTTTCATTGCATTTTCGTTTCATTTCATTGCTCTTTTAGAAACAGGAAACTTTTCATACCACATTATATAATTAATGATGGATGTGTGACCCTGTGTACATTTTAGTCCACTGTGATCTCTGGCTACATAAATAATTTATATCAAAGAAACTGCTCATATACAGGAAAAGGAAGCACTGACCTGCAGCTCCTTTATCGGTTTCATCTCTAGACAGGTGTCATATCGTAATTCCTTCTTCCATCTCCTTTTAAATTTGATTAAACAAAGAGCAAATATGTTACTGCTGGGCAAGGGTGACACACTCATTAATCACAATACAATTTACAATTATGAGCTACATTTGTTTCTTATACTAAAATAATAGGTGCCATATGAGTAACTAATCTGATAATAATATTCTATTAGAAGAATTCAATGTTACATTATAAATCTACACTACAAAGAGAATTCAAAGTGACTGGAGAGTTATTTTGCTCCAAAATAGAAGATGTCATACGTCAGTTATTATAAGATGGTCCATCCAAAATACGTAAGGCACCAATTCCATTGTGAAGGTACCTATAGGTAAACACAGAAATCTTTCCTTTTATCCCGTAGCATTTTAATTTCAGTTATAAAAGCTGTTGTGTAAAGAGTACATGAAGGCTGATGGTTATTAAAGCAATATGTTTTATCATATGTGCACAAAGATAAAAGTAACTGCCAATGTCTGACTTGTAACTCATGCTGATAGTTAGGAATTTGCACTTTATCATGACTTCACGTTTCTTGTAGAGAACAAGCTGCCCTGGCGAAAAGGGCCCTGGGAGGAAAAGGGTAGTAGCCATAACCGGGAGTGTGCCGAGTGCTGCGCTCTTATTAACACTCCTCGTCGCCTGGCAGCCTGTCTCTGACAGCTCCCGAAGCCCAGCACTAACACAAACACCGAAGCAGGTGGATGATGGGAGGTGATACAGACATTGTTGCGTTGCGGAAATAACACAAGTCTGAAATCAGACAGACCTGGGTTCAAATCCTGACTCTGCCACTTACTTACTAACTTACTGTGGCCCTGGGTAGATGACAACCTCTTGAGTTTCAAGTTCCTCACATGTAAAATAAATAGAGTATTATCTGCCGTCCAGATAAAATAAGAGATTGCACATAATTATCTGGTAAATCATAGGTGTCTGATTAATTAAGCTAGTATTTACTTGAAACAGTTAAGGTCTACTGTGTGACAGGCACTGAGACAGGACACAGAACGACTTAGGGTGACCAGCTGTCTTGGTCTGTCCAGGACTTTCCTGGTTTTAGCAAAGAAAATCCCACATCCCAGAAACTCCTCAGCCACAGGTAAACCAGGACAGTGAGTCATCCTACCAGAACATTCCATCTAACAGACAATATCTAGATGCAAGGGACACTATGACCACAGTGTGAAACTACAGTTTCAGAGAGGAGTCAAAAGGGAAAGCAGAAATATCAGTCCTCATCCGGATTTGAAGTGAGCATGAGAATTAGAGGATGCTGAAGGGGTTGGTAAGAGGATGAAGAACTGGATTACCAACAGGGGGTGCTGGGGAATCCGCTGAGTAAACAGATGACAGAACCAAAGGAGAATCCTTGAAGCTCTAACCAGTCCTTGAGGAAAACTTCCATAGTCTGTGACCTACAGGGAAACATCCAATGGTGAAAAGAGGTATAAAGGAAGCCATGCAAGTGTGTAGGGAACCATACCACTTGGGGAAGAGCCAAAACATAAAATATTTTGCTAGAAAGGATCTGTGGACAAAGCCTGACTGGACCACAGACTTAAGTATCATATAATCTTACATAATAATACCTCCACAGTCCTTCCATCAGCCTCACGTTTCTGAGCCACTGCTTCCAGTACGAACACCTCTGGTTTTCTTTCCTTGCCTGGACTTTTCTCCCAAATACTGCTCCAGGCTTTCTGCCTCCAGTGCTCCCTCCCAGCCTGCCCTGCCAACCAAATCTCGCAATAGCCTCCAGATCCCATTATTTTTATCGGGAACTCCCATCAGATCCTATCTACTTCATCAGCATTCCTCTTGTTCGTCCTCTTCTCTCCATTTCATTGCTGTTTAGTTCACGCCTACATTGCTGTTCTTAAATACCACAGCAATCTCTAACTAGTCTCTCTGCTCCTTTTCACCCTTTGCTAATGTAGCCACTGAAGCTGGAAAAGCTGACAGCATCCAAAACTGCCAGAGAAAGTTCTAAAAGGAACATCTGATCTGACCGTGTCTGTTCCTTGCTTTAAAATCATTCACCTCAAGGTATTTTCTACTTTCCCTTTTGATTTCTTCTTTGACCCAATGAGCATTGAAGAGTGTGTTGTTTAAATTTTCCAGTTAAATTTGCTAAGAAGGTAGATCTTATGTTAGGTATTCTTATCACACACACACACACACTAATAATAATAAAAGGGAAGTGCTGAATAGGTGTATGGCATAAATTGTGGTGATAGTTTCACAAGAGTGTACTTAACTCCAAACACATCAAGTTGTGTACATTAATATTTTCATGTGCAAAATAAACTTTGAAAAAATGTTTTTTTTTAAATTCTGAGTCTAGAATCACACTAAAGGAAAATTTAAAGAAAGTATTTTAGATCAAAAGAATATGATTCTACATTAGAAATACAGCTTTGCAAGAAATAATGATAATTAAAAGTATTGGTAAATGGGCTGAATTAATGTCAAAAAAAAAAATCATTCAACTGTCCCCCAAGATGTTCAGGAAGAAGACTGAAATTCTTGGTTTGGTTTACAAGCCGAACTATCATGGCCTATTCTCCCATGGAGCATGGTTCTGTTACTGAAAGTGTTGTACTAGTCATTAAGTACTAAAACAAGAATTTCTTTGGTATGATAAGTTTGGTATTAAATAAAATTCAATAGTACAGGATTTCTTAAAATGATAATATGATCATATCCTTATGAATCTCCAGAAGAAGAATATAATTTATTTTGTTGCCCCAAATCAACTGAATCTGAAAACATTTTTTGTAATGCTTATAGCAGGACTAATGTTCCCCAAAAGGTATTTTAGAACATGTTGCTCTGGCCTCACCTCCTACTATCCCCTACCTGCAGTAGCCTTTACCCAATGCATATGGAACTGCTGGAACCCATCACACTCTTAACACCCTCTCATCTTTGCATGTGATCCCTCCTCCTTCTGAAATGTTCTGCTTTCACTCTTTCTCCTAGCTAATTGATATGGCATTTTCAAGACTAAGTTCAAATGTGCCTTCTTGGGCTCCCTTCATCTGGCTTACATGCCCTTCCCCAAACTCCCAGGGCATCCAGTTCATTCCACTTAGCACTCTGTATTTTTCCAAGGAGAGAGGCCTTCTTACTCACCTTGGTTCCTTCAGTGACTAGTACAGTATCTGACATATACTAGATGTTTGCCAATTGTTGAGTAAATGGAACGTTGAAGTTGATGGAGAAGAAATCATTGAACCAAAATTTAATGGAGGAAATTGGACCAGTAGTATAGCAACTGCCTGTCTGCAAAATTAATAAGAAGAAACAAAGCTGTCTTTCTGGAGGGCTTCTAAGTACAGGAAAATGAACTGTGTGACCTGTGGGGTCTTCTACTTGCCTTTGGAGTCTGTGAAGTTCTGGGAGAATAATACATATCTCTATGAGTTTGATCTAGCCCTTTCAAATGGATTTATTATTCTTTATTTAAATAATGTATGACTTACACTTCCAGCTGAATATCAATAGGAAAAATAAATCTGATCTTAGATTTCCTAATGTGTCCAAGTTAGAATGGCATTCAAATTCAATGAGATTAAAAGAACTTAGATAAAAATTATTTGGGATTTCTCCCCAGACTTTTAACAGTCACTTCCATGGCCTTTTTTATGTCTATTTTGACTTTCCAAATCCTCTTACAGAGATTTTAAATTATCCTTTCTTGACTTGTTTAGTGAAAACATTTGAATCTACAGAGAAAATTTGCTGCATTTATAACCATCTTTTTTTTCCCTGTCAGGTTTTTTTTTCCTTATTCTTTTATGACTTCTTTTTTTCACTAATATACTCTTGCCAGGGATTTTGACAGCTGAAATATGTGATTAGTGCCATTTTATATCTCAATGTATGGATTAAATTTAGTCACAGTGGTTCTAGTTGAAGTTTTGATTTGTCAAAATATTTTGGTTTTAAATGAAAGCTACCCACATATACCTTTTATAAAAACAATTCTTACACAAAAAGATTTACAGTACTCTTCCTTCTTAGCAATTCTGCATAGGTCACGTAGAGCAGCTGAAAACTACCGGCTTTATTTCATTCTTTGTACTTTGGGTTTGGGTATACACAGTAAAAATTTTCATGCGTACCCATACTCAAGACTCAATAAAGGAGTTAACTTGCCTCCTGGAAAACACTGTCTGCTAACTTCCCTGCCTCCACTTCCTATTCATGCTTCAACATACGCAATTATGGCTTAAAAGTTCCCCACCTCATGAAAACATTATTTTAAATGTTTCTTTTTAACCTTTATGACACTGCTCGGCATTGTCTGAGAAATAGGGAAAGAGAAGGTGGTTCAAATACTGATACAGGGGGTGCCTGAGTGGCTCAGTCATTAAGAGTCTGCCTTCGGCTCAGATCATGATCCTGGGGTCCTGGGATCGAGCCCCGCATCGGGCTCCCTGCTCCATGGGAAGCCTGCTTCTCCCTCTCCTACTCCCCCTGCTTGTGTTCCTGCTTTCGCTCTCTCTCTCTCTGTCAAATAAATTAATAAAATTAAAAAAAAACAAAAACAAATACTGATACAGATAAGAAAAAAGAAAATTTTAGAAAATTGGAACTTAGTCTTTATTAAAAAAAAAAAAAGAAGTATCCATATATATTAACCCTTTTACCTATGTCCTACAAAGATAGTTTGCTGTTCTTTCTAAGGAGCAGTATTACATGAATACCAGCAAAACCAGAAATTTCTAAGCCTGATTTGTTATAGAAACAGGGTATTATAAAATATACTGCCTTAGAAGTGTCTTGTTTCTGGGCGCCTGGGTGGCTCAGTTGGTTAAGCGACTGCCTTCGGCTCAGGTCATGATCCTGGAGTCCCTGGATTGAGTCCCGCATCGGGCTCCCTGCTCGGCAGGGAGTCTCCTTCTCCCTCTCCCAATCCCCGTTTGTGTTCCCTCTCTCGCTGTGTCTTTCTCTGTCAAATAAATAAATAAAATCCTTAAAAAAAAAAAAAAAAGAAGTAACTTGTTTCTGATCTAAACACAGATTTAGACATGTAAATTTAATATTTGAGGAGTAGCACATTTTAAATGTTTTGATGTGAGTATTAAAAAAATAGCCTCTTAAAATCAAGTTTAGAACATCATGAATTCCTTGAAGGAAAGTCTGTGTTCTGTATTTCTTTATCTATTGTGCCTACCGCACAGCTAGGCACATGATAGTATTTAAAAAGCACTTTAAATTGAATTTCAAGTAGAGAATTGTAGCAAATGACTGTATAATCAATGAAAGGCAGATTTTTAATTTCTTACATCAAAATCCACCTGTTGGCCTTTACAATCACTGGTCCATGGGGAAATTTTACATGAGAGTAAAGTCACTTTAAATGGCATATCTATCACAAGAGTTTCTCAGTTAAACAACAAAGGGAGTTTGCTCTACAGGGATAAAACTAGCTTCCCTGTGGTCAGATATTAAGTACATTGGAGAGAGACAACACAGAAACTCTTTGTGCCAGACTTTGTGCCAGGGTCATCCGTTTCATTTTTCTTTTTCAGATAGCTTTAAAGTACCAGAGAACTATAATGCAATGGGGCACATATATGGCTTCCAAACTCATCAAGGACCTCAAGATTGCCTGGCTCATTTTCTAACTCTCCATAGTGGTCTTTTTAAGTCTTCTGCCTTCTCCCTAAATCCTGACCCTTCTCTACCCTCTGTAATTTCAGTGGACATTCCTCTCTCTGAGTTTGCTATAATCAACAAATTAGAATCATAAATAAATTAAAATAAATGAGATCCATCATAAGGGAACCCACATAGGTACCTGGATTCACCTCTTTCTCTACTTTGAAAATGGAGGAAATATCCCTCCCCCTAAAAAGGACCTTACCTGATGCTTTCTCATAATTCTGTGGCTAGAGGTTGTCCCTGGCCTCTCTGCTGAATATTTCCCTCTACTAGATCCTATATCTTAGCACTTAAATATGCTTTAATCATCCCTTTACAAGATTAAAAAAGAAAAACAGTCCTTGGACCCCATGTTCTCCTAAGCTAGTCTTCTCTTTTCTCCTCTTCATGCTCATGAAGACATACATGTCTGTATGAAGCTCATATAAACAGTTCTGTATCTTTCTTATCTCTACTTTCTATTGACTCTTCAACCCATTCCAGCGTGGCTTCTGCCATACCACCAATGAAAACACATTTCAATACAGCCAGTATACTTTGTGACTCTAAAAAAGTTTTGATTCTTCATTTTACAGGACTTCTTAACAGTATTTGACATAATTGGTTTCACTCTCCTCTTTAAAATACTCTCCCTTGAATTCTGTGAGCTCAGATTCCCGAGTTCCCTTCTACTTTCCTATAGCGAGCCCATCTCAATTTCCCTTGATAACCTATTCTCCTCCCCCAACTTTTATTTTAATAAAGACTTTATTTTTACATAATCTATATACCCAACGTGGGTCTTGAACTTACAACCCTGAGATCAAGAGTCACAGGCTCTACGAACTGAGCCAGCCTCTCCCCAACTTTTAAATGCACGTACCTGGAGGAATCCCAGGTTCTTCAGAGCACTTCTCACTTTTCACTCTATTCCTAGCCAATCTCATCCATTCCTACAGTTTTAAATGCCTTCTATATGATCACACCCAAAATTATGTCTTCAGCTCTAACATTTCTTTCTAAGCCTCAGATTGCCAATCCCATTGCTTAACTGAGGTGTGCACTTGGATATCTCACAGGTACCTGAACCTCAATATGCTAAACTAAACTTAAGGGGCACCTGGGTGGCTCAGATGGTTAAGTGTCTGCCTTCAGCTCAGGTCATGATCCCAGCGTCCTGGGATCGAGTCCCGCATCAGGCTCCCTGCTCCTTGGGAGCCTGCTTCTCCCTCTGCCTCTCTCTCTCTGTCTCTCATGAATAAATAAATAAAATCTTTAAAAAATAAAAAAATAAACTAAACTTAAGATTTTCACTCCCAAATCTGCTCCTCATCAAATATTGTCTGCATAACCTGGGCATTATACCATTTACCTTATAGGGAGAAGGTAGGACAGTCAGAGACAGGAAACATTCTCACTGGGAGGTTAATTTTCCCCCCCGCCATCAAAATCTACATATCTGCTGGTAATAGAGGAGAGGACAATTATGAAATATGGCTTACCCGCTTCCAGAGACTGTCAAGGACACACACACAAATCCCAAATTCCAAACAAGTTTCTTAACTTCAGAGTCAAGTAAGGATTGAGGAATAGTGGACTTAGTCTATCTTCCTCAAGCACCCCGTAGCACATCACAGGCATACCCTTAAAGCCACACCCCTTCAGCTGCGCAAATAACACATCTCCTCCATCCCCACCCCCTTCCAGCGGCATCAGCCCTTTTTAAGCACTATTTATTCCCAAAGTCCCAATATCCTCTTATGCCACATCCCCTACCATGCTTAAGTCATTCCCTGTTTCACCTATATCCACTGCCAGATAAAGAAAGAAAGATTTAGGGGGCACCTGGGTGGTTAAGCAACTGCCTTCGGCTCAAGTCATGATCTCAGGGTCCTGGGATCCAGGCCCACATGGGGCTCTCTGCTCAGTTGGTTAAGCGACTGCCTTCGGCTCAGGTCATGATCCTGGAGTCCTGGGATAGAGTCCCGCATCAGGCTTCCTGCTCAGCAGGGAGTCTGCTTCTCCCTCTGACCCTCCCCCCTCTCATGCTCTATCTCATTGTCTCTCCCAGATAAATAAATAAAATCTTAAAAAAAAAAAAAATTAATCACTGCCAATTCTAATATTGCCCAGGCACCTCCCCACATAGGCTTTGTGCAAATAGCTGACACAAATGTGATTTGTCGCCTCAATCAAGATTGTATTATAATAATTTTTTAAAGGATACAGACAGAATCCTTTAAAAATACTTTTAGGAAAAAAAGAACAGAAAAAACAAATGGCAGGCCAAAACACAATAACTAGAAAAAATATTGCCACCAAGCAGATAAAAATCTTGGCCAGGCATATTGCCACGAATTCAAAATAACTAAGTGAATTAATCAAAGAGTTCAAAGAAAAATTACAAGAACTCAGGAAAAAAAAAAGGCAGTGAGACAACAGAGCAAGATGAAACATAATCTTGCAGAGCTCATAAAAGAAGTAAGAAAGAATCACAAAAAATGAAATCCATCAGAGAAGCAACAAAAAGGAGACAAGACTGGTAAAACACAGTAAATGATGTGAAGGAGAACTTTGGGGAAAATAATTAAAATGAACTGGAAATGATAGGAATGATAATTGGGAAAAAAAAGAGAAAGAAGCACATAACACTGATTCCCTCAAATTTCATATATAGAATGTAACATATATTTTTTAAACAGTAAATAAAATAAGGAGAATAAAAAAGATAAAAAAGGTAAAAGATATATAACCTAAGAAAAATGATGTAAATCCATGGAAATCATTTCACAGAGTAGAGGATAAAAAGAAGGAAATCTGTACCAATTTCATTACTGCTCTGAGAAGTAAAATGATGCAGGTCATTAGATCATGAACTCAGAACTGCAAAATACAAAAAGAGAAGAGTTTCAAAGAGACAACTATAGGTAAAATAAACTTTTTTTTTCATATTCTTACTTGAGTTAAAAGACAACTGTTTAAAGTAATAATGGCAACAATGTATTGGGTACTTATGAATGACAACAGTGTCATAAAGGATGGGAGGATTTGGGAATATCCTGTTGTAAAATTGTAAGCTACCTGAACTAATGAGTAGTATTGTGTTACTTGGAGGTGGATTTAGCTTAATTGAAACTATTTTGCAAACTCTAAGGCAACAGATAAAGAAGAAAATGTATAAAAGAAGTGTAATTAATATGCTAAGAAAGGAGAGAAAATGGAATCAAATAAAATGCTCAATTCAAACACAAGAAGGCAAAGAGGAAACAAATAACAAATAAATAGTAATAACTAATAATACATAAATAATAAATAATAAATAGATAGATAATAAATAAATAAATAAAGTAAAACATTGTTAAACTAAAGGTTTATCAAAATATGCCATTAAAATTCTGAAGAAAAGCCAACCACAGAATGGAAGAAATTTGCGACACAGAGACACACATTCACCTATATTCAACAAAGGGCTCAAATCCAGAATATATAAAACACTCCTACAAATCAGTTAAAAAAAAAAGGAAGATGACCCAATAAAAAAATAGGTAAAAGACTTGAAGAAGCAGTTCACAGTAAAGGATGTCCAGATGACCAAAAAGCAGATGAAAAGCAGTTCAGCTTGATTAGTCATCACAGAAATGCCAATTTAAATCATATTGCAATGAAGAAGAGCCAAAGTACAAAAAACAAAAACAAAGACCAAAAACCAAGACAAGTTTTGGTGAGGGCGTGGAGCAAAGGAAAGGCATTTACTGCTAGCACTAGTATACGTTGGTAAAATGACTTCAAAAAACTGGCCGTATGTACCAAAGCTAAGCATATATGCTCACTCTTTAACTCAGCAATTCTTCCAGATAAATGCCCAACATAAATAAACATGTATATTCACCAAAAGACATGGACAAGGGTATTCACAGCAACATTATTCAGAATAGCCAAAAACTAGCAACAATGCAAATGCCCATAGTAGAATGGATAGATAAGGAATAACATATTCACACAAAAGACTGTGATTTAACCATGGGAGTAACCTACAGCTACACACAACAACATAGATGAACATTATAACCATATTTTTGAAGCAAAGAAGCCAGTCATAAAAGAGTATATGTGTATGATTCTCTTTATGTAAAGTCAAAAGCAGCCACAACTAAGCTATGGTGTTAGGAGCACGATAATAGGATAATAGTTCCCCTTGTGAGGAGGTAGAGACTAGAAGGGACTTCTAGGGAGTTGGTTATGTTCTGTCTCTTGGTGTGAATGATGATTACATGGATATGTTTACTTTGTGAAAATTTCTCAAGCTGCATATTTATGATATGTGCACTTTTCTGTATATATTTTATATTTCAAAAACAAAGTTTAGGGGCACCCGAGTGGCTCAATCAGTTAAGTGTCTGCCTTCAGCTCAGGTCATGATCCCAGAGTCCTGAGATCTAGCCCTGCATTGGGTTCCCTGCTCCATGGGGAGCATGCTTCTCCCTCTCCCACTACCTGCCGCTCCCCACTCTCTCTCTCTCTCTCTCTGTGTCAAATAAATTAATTATTTAAATACACACACACACAAAGTTTACTAAAGCTAACTTTTGGAACACGATAAAGTAAACTTTGTATAGAAAAACTAACATCAAGAATTTGCTGAATTTTTTTTTAACTTCACAATACATACAAATATTGAATCAGCATGCTGTATACTTGAAACTAATATAACAAGTCACTTATATCTCAATTAAAAAAAGAATTAGGTGGGAAATAATGAAAGTTGAATAATAATGAGAAGGGACCAAACATTTATTAAATCATATTTCAAAGTTATAACAATTAAAAACATGATAGTATAAACTGGTCACTGTTTTCCCTTCCAGATCCATTATCTGTCTTTTTCTACCCTGCTCTGTGCCCTTAGGGGACTGGAACTGTGGACTCATCATCAGGCAGGCTTCTGGTTGGTTGGGTTCAACAATGGTTGTCACTAGTGGGAGACTGGAGGAACAGAGGAGTAAGAAGTCAAGTAATTACTCACTCGGCTCAGCTCCGTCTGTGCAGGGGGCTGTAATTTTGGAAGCAGCTACATTCTTTGACCACAGCTCCTTTTGGTCCAGCCATTTATTTCCATGGAGGAAGGCCTTCCTGAATTAGGCAACAGTGTTCCCTCTCTTATCTCTTCAAGTTTCTGGACATAAAGGGCTTCCCATTGTTTCTACTCCCTGAGGGCTTTACCATCCTTGTGGGGTCCCTTAAATTTGTCCACTCCTCTGTAAATAGGCCCTTTGGTAATCTCTTCAAATAAACTTTTGAATTTCCTACAGGAGCCCCAACTGATACATACTATCAATATGAATAGAAATATAGCTTTCATGAATAGACAGATTATTGGAACAGATAAAGAAGTCCAGAAACTTACAGAAATTTGGCGTAAGATAAATGTAGCAAGCATATTATTTGGGAAATAGGACTTATTAAATACATAGTGTTGGGGTATCTAGAAAATCTTCTAGAACAAATGAATGTTAGATACCTCCCTTACTCCTAAATCTCCAAATGGATCAAAGATATAAATATTGAAAAACCATGAAACCATTAAGTAATATAATAAAACATGAGCTTTTCATAAGTAGTAATCTCAGATAGACAAAATATTTTAAGTGTATAAAAAACCCTTATCTATGAATTTGAAAACTTAAAAATAGACTGCTCTTTAACAGAGAAATAAATAAAAATCTATCACAGATAAACTCAAAAGTGAAACAACAAAAGTCAAAATGGGAAAAATAATTGAGATGTAAATAATATACAAAGGCCTAATTTCTTCTAATTTCAAAAGCAAACCTTCTGCAAGTTAATTTTTTTTAATGACCAAAGGACATGAAATTGCTCATCAAAAAGGAAAATAGTCGTATAAATATTCTTATGAAGAGGTAAAGTCTCTTTCTCTACCCCTTAATCTGGTTTTGGTCATGCAATTGGTTTGACCAATGAGATACTAACAAATATGATGCATGCTGAGGCTTAAAACATGCTTACACATTTTTTCAACTTGTTTCATTCCAACTAGGATTTGAGACAACTTACAGAAATGTATATAGTACCATCTAATAATTAAATGAAATAAAATGATAAAAATGATATTTTGCAATGACTCTAAGGGTGAGTTCAGGACTCCAAATGTGAACCATTCATTTCTGTCTGGTTTTTGAAGATGGGTCTCAGATTTAGTCCTGGGCTTCTTGGCAGCCAGGGATAGAAATGAGATAGGGTAAAAGAGATATGTGATCCCAGGTCAAAGTACACAAGTTGCTAGTTGCTCTTGTGTATAAATATGCAAGATAAATATTTCGTATAAATCCTTTAGAGGAATACTGTGGGATACAGTAGATTAAATCCTCAATTTCTTAAAATTGTTTGACAAGAAATAAAGCTCAAAGAAGATTTCAATTACCCATTTTTCTAGATACTCCAAATCAAACAACTTTTACCCCATTGCCCTTAGAATAAATCCATGTTTTACCGTAAGTTAGTATGCCTGCTTCTCATTTCTTCTCAACTCCTCTGCCTCTCATTCCTTGAGGTTCAGCCATTCCAGCTTCCTTGTTATTTCTCCAATTCACCAAGATTATTCCTTCCTCTTTCACCTTGCAATTAATGGGCTCTAAGCTTGTAACGTCTTTCCTCCTAATCTTGCCAAGACTGGTTCCTTGTAGTTATTTAAGTATGCCTCAATTATCATTTCTCTTCATCTTCCTGGTTACTCTCCACCACATAATCCTGCTGTATCATCTTCACAACGCGAATCACTATTTGAAATGAGTTTCGTGATTTGTTCATTCATTGCCCATTTTCCAAACTGTTTATCAGTTCTGAGACCTTACCTGTCTCATTCACCAGTCTATCTCCAGTGTCTAGAGCAGGGTCCAGGACATAGCAAGTGCTCAAAAAAGACTTTAAATATTTCTTAATTGAATAAATAAAAAAATAAAGCTAAATTATCAGAGTAGTGACCTACATTAAGGGACAAGCAGTCATAAAATCTAGTTATCGTACAAACAATTTTAAGGATTTAATCCACTATCTCCCACATTATTCCTTTGAAATGTTTAAAACAACATCTTCCTGTTGCTCATCATCCTTCATCTGCAAATCCTTCAAGTGCTTACCCTCCTCTAACGAAGTTGGTTCTTAAAGTCCATGGGTTACTGTTCAGTCTTTGATCAAAACCTGGTGTAGTATGTTCTAGTTGTTTCATAATATAGATCCCGTAAGATTTTAAGTCCTTATGAATTTATATATGTTCTCCACAGCATCTGGAATAGTGCCTGCCACAAAAGGCCTATGTAATAGGCCTTTACTAAATAAATGAACGAATGGCTTAATATGTTATATGGCCCAGTGAAAGAATAATATTATTTTTAAAGCCTAAAAAGAATGAGCAAAATTAGTGTAATCTTAATATTCTGGAACCATACCTAGCAAAGCAACAAAAAATTAGAAAAACTTGTGTCTAATAGGTTTCTTTTTTTTTTTTTTCTAATAGGTTTCATACAAGAAGAAAGAAAGTATTGGTGATGTTCAAATACATAAATATTAAGAGACAGCCTATGCCATGCTTTCAGGATACAGAATTTTACTAGACACAGATTCGTCCACGATGCAGTGCTTTTGTATTGATTCTAAAGTGCTTTTTGGATGAACTTTGAAAGCCATTTGCTGAGTGCGGGATTTTGTAGGCTTGGGTTTGTCAATAAATGTGTTTTGCTGTAATTAATAACTATATGTTCTTGCACCTGTGGGGAAGACGAAGGATCTTTCTAATTTCCCATTCAGCAATAAACACGAGCAACTGTCTGCATGATTCCTCTTTTGATTTTAGCTGCCAACAGCTTGGAATTCTTTGAGTCCAGCTAACTCTACATTCCCTCATTAGTTGGTGTCCCCATTTATTTTTCTGACTAAATGGGTAGAGAAGTCATTTTGTTTAGCTCATTCGAATCTGTTGAGAAAGATACCAGCAAATCAACACCTGTCACTTTTCAGTAAATACTAAGAGGAACTGGGGCTTTGTAGCAGATTTGCCTTGGCAAGAAATAAAATTCTCGAGGATTGCAGTAAATGACTGGATTCTATGAAACTGCCATCTCCTCTCTTGAAGTAGGGAATGAGCATCAGTCTATTATGGACGTAATTAATCCAAGTCACTTATAAAACAATAAAATTTAATTATGGATTCTTAAAAGCTGAGAACCCACCAATTATTGTTAATAGGCTTTTTCTTCACCGTAGCTAGTGAGTTAAATTTATGGAGGCTATTTTTCCAACAGTTAACTTTTTAAAAATATTTTATTTTTAGATATGTAGCTTTGGTATAACATTGCTTTATAGTGAGATCAAATAAATCCATTGATTTCAGGGTAGTTTCTATATTTTGGAAAACAATTAGTTAAGAACTAAATTCCTGAATGGGTCTCTATATAATTGACATTCTCTGCACCTTCAAGAACTTCAATCTTTATTACCTGTTAAAAAAAGTATTTCCCTCTCATCTCTGAACAACTGGATCTCTGTCTTTACATTGATTTTTAGGTACTTCTGTGCTTGAGAGCACAAACATGGCAAAACATTTCAAAATTCATTCTGATTTTGTCAGATCGTAGAGTAGGTCAACTGTTGCTTGTGAATGAGACCTTCATCCCTTGAAATTGTGTTAAAGGACATTATGGATTTAATGATGCTTCTATCCACAAAGAGTTAAGCTGTCCCTAGAAATCAGTGGTCTATTCTTAAAAAGTAATTATAAGAACGAATATTTATTGAATTTTTGCTCTGTGCCCAGTACTTTTCTATAACAGTCTACATGGATTGTCTTATTTACCTGCAGTACAATTCTATAAACAAGGTACAATTACTCCTCTTTACCAATGAGAAAACTGAAGCAAAAGGAGTCTTCAGATAGCTTGCCCCAAGTCATGCAGCAAGTCAGTAGTGGGGACAGACTTCAAATCCAAGAAATACAGATTTTAATCATTACACACACCAGTACTCTCACTTGATCAGAGGGTAGAGACTGTGTACACATACGCATGCTCTCATTTCTTTAAAGCCTATCTTGTGCTTACCATTGCAAAGCACTGTGATCAATACCATGAAATCCTATATGTGTGCATAGTACATGTAGGTGCCTCTTTGGTAGATCACATCCAGAGTAGTTCTTGTCAAGCAGAAACATTGTCTGCTCCTGGTTCTAGCCATCCAGCATTTCTGAACTTCCTGCCTGTCTTTTCTAAACCTCATCGAAATAGATCTTTCTAGCAGAGATTCTCTGTTTTGCTTTTGAGTCAGTCAAAATGACTATCATTACAGACCTTGACCCCAGGTGACTTTAAAATACCGCCTAGTCTTCAATAACAAAATATTATTTTGCACTGTGGGAGACCTAGGTATATCTTCAAATAAGAAAATGTTGTTCATACATTGCTGATGAGATTTGTACCATGAATCACTAGTGTTTACAGCTGTGATGGTAACTGTGCACATACATTTTCAGGCTCTTAGATCAATTGAAAATATTTGCAAATTATCTAATTGGAGTTAGGGGTGTGTGATTAATTAAATATGGCTGTGAATTCTTTGCTACTCCTTCAGTTGTGAGGTGGAGTTTAATTCCTCCCCTCCTGGAATCTGAGCTGGTCTTAGGGATATATTTGCCAATTTCAATGCAGAGGAAGTAACATTCTGAGAATTCCAAGGATAGGTCATACGAAGACTTGCAGCTTCAATTTAGGTCTTTCAAAATCCTTACTTTGGGGGAAGCCAACTGCCATGTAAGGAGTTCAACTGCCCTGACACCATCACATTGGAGACAGATGTAAGCATTCTGGTCAACAGTCTCAGCTGGGTCCATGTTTCCAGTCATCCTTTTCAAGTCACTGTACATGTGAGTGAAGCCATCTTGAACCTTCAAAATCAGCCCAACTACCAGTTGAATACACAAAATGACCTCACCAATGCCACAAAAGCAGAGGACTCATACAAGTCTGATCCAAATTTCAAACCTACATAATTAGGAGATAGGATAAAATAGTGTTTTAAGCCACTAAGTTTTGGGGGTAGTTTGCTATGCACAATGGATTACCACAGAAGAGTATGACATCTGGTTCTGCCACAGGGAATCAAACCTGACATTCTGATTCAATCATCACAGAGTCCTACACACCCCAGCCTAAAGAATTCATTTCATGGGGTGGCTGGGTGGCTCAGTTGGTTAAGCGACTGCCTTCGGCTCAGGTCATGATCCTCGAGTCCTGGGATCGAGTCCCATATAGGGCTCCCTGCTCAGCGGGGGGTCTGCTTCTCCCTCTGACCCTCTTCCCTCTCGTGCTCTCTGTCTCTCATTCTCTCTCTCAAATAAATAAATAAAATCTTTAAAAAAAAAAAGAATTCATTTCACATTTATAAGCAGATTTTACTTCCATATTGGGATCCAGCTAAATAAGCAAGGACCTCTGACTCTCCCCTATACCTGGCCCCTCAGAGTACACTTCCAATGTAGGAACAAGTCCATGCAAGTTGGCTGCTCCCCTAGCAGACTTCTGTATCCTCTGGGTCCACTGAAAGGCACCAGTTCCCACAGATTTGACTTTATCTCATGGTTTCATGAACATGTTTACAAGGACCCAAAAATCAGTTCATGTGACTATATAGGTATTCAGACAAAATCCAGTTCTTCCATCTGTTTGTCCAGTTCTCCTCCCCTCTGTCTTAACTCCTTTGATCTCCCCTTGCTCTTGTTTACTCTCTTCCCTGCAGCTCCATCTCCTTCTCAGACTCACTGTTCTTCTCTACCTCCTCCCTTGTTTGTATATGAATTGAGCAGTCACTTTCCCTCTCTTCACATGTGTAAATTAGGGATGCCAGGAGCATTATGGTAAGATAACATAATTTAAATGCTAATATAGCACTGGATAAAGAGTAAGTGCTCAAAATGTGTTCACCATGATTAATAGATTACTATTATCTTTCAGCCTAAAATAGTAGTGTCCTTGCCAGACAACTCATGCCAATATGCACCTGTCTAACTACCAACTACAACCTGCCATCACTCCTTCCCATAAAAATCTACATTCCATTTGGGCTCATTCATGACCAGACCATCTCTACCATAATCAAAATCTTCAAGTCAAAGTAACCACACTGCCCAGAAAATCACAGCATTGTCACAATGTGAAGAAGTATAAAGTCCAACCCCATCATATGTAGAAATTGTCTGCCAAACTGTCACTGAGGCCATTCAAAAATCCCAACTTGTACAACTAAATTATTCTTTATAATTGTAAGGTTTTGTTCAATATAATTATGTTATTTCTGACAGTTACATCAAAATTATTTTAAAGTGGGGTAATCTGATCTTGCAGAACATTAAAACTTGCTATGTTAGTCCATGTAGGATAATACGGTACTGAAATACATTTTCTTATATAACAAACAAGAAAAATAACAATTTGTAATTTTATCTTCCTAGAATATGGTTGTGTTTTTTTTTTTCATTCAGGGATTTCTAAACACTTTAGTATATGTGCTGCCGAAGCGAGCACGGGATTTCTAAACATTTTAACAATGAATGAATTTCACTTTTAAACTGCTACGAGGTCAATGATAACTATTGGAATGTCTCATTTTAGGGACTTTTGTTTCCCCCAGAATATGATAGATATTTAATGAGATATGACCTTACCCATGGACTGATCTCTTTCCAGTCTTTAAAACTGATTATACAACTGCCTGCTAGACATCTCCATTTGGATGTTCCATAAAAATAACAACAATAATAATGGCTAATACCATAGCACTTACTCTGTACCCAGCACTTTCGAAGTACCTCATTTATATTTTCTCAATCTACATATCACAACAACCCTTTGGGTAGACAGATATTCTTTTTTCCATTTTTACTGAGGAAACCGAGGTACAGAAAATTTAAATAACCTGCTCAAAATCACACAGCTACTGAGTGTCAGAGCCTGGAGTCAAACCCAAAAAAAACCTCACTCCAGAGTCTGGCTTTTAGTCACTGGCTGTAAACCATTTCCATTCTGTTTCTCACAGACCCTTGAAACTCAAATGCCTGAAACAGAACTTAACATTTTCAACCATAAACCTGTTCTAACTCATGGGTTCACCTGTGCCAAAAACATCACATGACCTCTCTCACCTATTTGCCTAGGCAACGACATGGAGCTCTGAATCTGAGTACCCTCCACGCTCACCCAGACCCATCATGACAGTTTTTCCTTCCAAACACATTATTCCTCAAATTGGTTTCTCTTTCCTAGTCTAGTCCAAGGAATTCCGCCCCCCCCCCCCGCTCTCTCCCTCCCTCTCTTTCTACCTCCCTCCTTTCTCCTGGATCACTGCAATAGCCTGCCTCCAATCCTGGTGCATTCAATCTATTCTTTATTCTTCAGTCAACCTGAGTTTTCCAAAAATGCAAAAGTATGTCACCCTCTAACTTAAAACACTTCAACAGCTTCCTATTATCCTTAGTCAAGTGGTTCTTATGATTTAGTCTGTGCTATTAACCTAGCCTCACCATCAACCCTGGACTCACTGCTCCCGTCAGACTCCACTTCCTTCAATTCTTCAAACGCAGTATGTTTTCCTTGCCTCAGGGTCTTCATGCACCTTGTTTCCGCTGAGCATCTGCACTATAGAATACACCACACTTCTTCACCCAGCAAATTCTTAGGTATCCCTTGGGTTTCAGGTTAGATGTTACTTCCTTGTGGAAGCCTGCCCTTACCTGCCCCAGGCATGTGTTTAAATGGCTCCTAAACTTCTCTTACTACAGCATGAATTAGGCTCTATTATAATAGTTTTTTTTAAAAACTCTCTGCATTCACCACTAAACCATAAGCTTCACAAGTCCAAAACTGTTCTATTTCATTTAACATAGCTACTCAAAAATATTGTGAAATTAATGAATAAAGTTTGACACAAAAAGGCTGAAGAGAAGTGATAGATAGTATATACAAGCAACTACATACTCCTAAATTAAAATATCTATTTTCTACCTCCAAAAATAGATTTGCACAAATATTCTGTGTGAAATAGTCTATAATAGGAAGTTAAAAAGAACTAAAAGGAATGGTAAGTGACCATGAACTAACTATCATAGAGAAAGAATAAATGAAGGCCAGATAAATATAACTTTTGAAGCTCAATAAATAAGTTTTATTTAATATCGTGGGCATGGAGATATACACAAACTTTCATAAGATTACTGAAACAAGAAGTAAGATTGAAGATAATTATTTTGATCTGTGATAGTCTTGAAGAGAAAGTAGACTGAAGATTCAGGAAATTAAGGTTGATAGGTGTTCCCTTTACAACCTGCTCCAGCCTCCTAAATACATGAAGAGCAACGTTAAGTCTGGAGGCCAGTGGATACCGGACAAGGTCCCCATAGCCAAGAGAGGAAACGGGAACCCCTAAATTAAGAGAAGACAGGACCACAATCATTCTGATCAAAAACTTCTTACCATTATTATTTTTTTAGGATCAAAACATTGTGGATTCAAGTTTTGAACGTCTACTATCATTTAGGTTCCCGAAGTGTAAGTCAGTAAGACAATATCTCTCTGCTTTCTGTAGGCTCCACCTTCTGCAGCACCAGAGACTCATGATTGGCCCTCAGCTCTAGGTTCAGGTTAAAGAAAAAGGATGCTGAGATGATCTGGAATTATTTATAATGGGGTAACTTCAATGGATCAAAGAAAACTATCACTGAGTAACACCAACCCCGTCTTACGGACATTAGTACAGACGACATTTAGTTACTATATGTGACCGAAAAATTCGTGTGGTTCATGTACTTCTGAGAATATCTGCTTAAAACCAGCCTTCCATGGAGATTAGCATGGTAAAACTCCAAGAGAGTTTTACCATTCCCTGATGGTTCAGTCTACACAGTACCATCTGTTGGCGTTCAGAAGTCAATGAGAAATTCAGGTCCACAGATTTCAACAGAACCGGGTGCCAGAGTTAGTAAGTTACTTCCTAAACAAACAGGACCTCACACAGTACCCCAAGGCAGGTAATGATACAATTAGCACAACCTGATTTTTTGTTCTGGAGGCCTCCAATGTTGGGGAGGGTCAATTCAGTGTTGTTTTATCTTCTTCTGATACAATAAATAAGTATGAGCCTAATTTACATCAAATACTTATGCCTCAAGGTTTAAAAAATCCCTAAACTCCTATTCATTCATATTTTAACTGCAACACCACCATCTTTCCCCAGAGACTCCCTATATATTGGAATATATAGGGAAGAAAAGTCGGAAAGAAAGTATATCAAACCTGGCAAAGAATATGACATTATGTCCTCATTTTAATTAGAAAATATTTTTTTTAAAAAGGATCCATATGTAAATCCTCTTGGAGAGATTAAAATAAATGTTACAATCTAATTAAATTATTTCATATAAATTTCACTTGCAGCTTTCTATATGGAAATTTGTAAAGAGTTATGGAAAACACTTAGCAGAATATTTCTGTTATGCTAAGACCTCAAAGCCCTGCCATATTTCATCCTTAAGGATCTTTCATAGGGAGGTAGAAAGGAGACTATGAAAGAGATTGTCAAATGCCCTTAAGTTTCAGAAAGGAAAATACAGTCATCTAGACACTGGCCATTAGAATGTTTATTAATAAAATATGTACATTTTTTCAAGTTATTTCTCTTCTTTAATAACATGTTTTGAGCTTGTTGGATTCTCTCCCCTTTCTGCATGTTGATATCTTGTCTGTCTTCCTTATGGCTGCCAACGGCACCAAGCTTTTTGTGGGAATTTGTCATTTGGAGACACAGCATCTTTGACTCTTTTGTGAGACTGCTGGTGTTGCTTCCTTTGATAAACAAAAGCCCTTTTCTGTGGTTTGTGTGGTTCTTCTAGGGTTGGCCTTAAAGAAATAATTAGCTAGGCTGGTAGTTTCGGGAGAGAGAAAGTGGACCTTTAATGCTACCAGAAAAATCTATTTTTTGTTTCGGTCAACAATCAATAGGGTTTTTTGGGTGGCTACAAGTCCTTTATAAAATCAAAGTTGTCAAGACTCAAAAAATAATCTTTAAGCAACAAGAAGCATGCACAAATGGTACTAATTTTGACTTGCTGAGGTTTTTTTCTCCCCATTACCGCATTGATCTCAACAGCTGTAGGTACTTAAACTCTCTTTCTGGAAAACCTTGCACCCTACATTATGCACAAAAGAAGTAGGGACGATTATTGCTGATTTCTCACAGAGCCCTGGGAGCCACTCAGGAGGAGGATAGACATTCTTCCCCCTGCCACATTACCTTCACGCTCACCAGTCGCACCAGCTTCTCGTAAAATAGCACAGTAAGATTCATTAGGAAAGATGGAATTTTTATGTATAAGAACAAAGCGAAAAGAAACGGTAAGAGAAAGAAGGGAAAGGAAGTTGAGCTAGTCTCTTTCAAGCTAAGGGTGCCTCAAATGATATGTAATGAAAGGTCTTTGTGGATTTGACTGGGTATGTGTGAGCATTTATGGCACCTGTGGCTGTGGGCGGGGGGTCCACACCAGCAGTCATGTGGTAATACTGGTGTGTAATTACAGAGCACTTAACTGCATTCAGCCATGGTTTGCTTCTCTGATAATTTCCACTTTTCATTGTTCAAGAGGCTGCGGACACTCGTAGAAGCTGAGGTTCAAGTACCTGCAGCTGTTGAGATAACGGAATGTTGTAGGCTGTTTTTAAAAGTTTCCAGTAGGAATGCTGTTTAAGAGGGAAGTTTGACGGAAGTACAGGTAAAATATTCTACTTACCTTTCCAAAGCCATAAAATCTTAAATCTATAAACGGATCATTCTTTATTCCTCTTCTTCATTTCACAAGCTGGCTGAGCTCCTCTTCTCCCCAGCCAGTAGCGCCGTCTCCTTACATGCTATTAAATTCTCAGTATGGAAAAAGCTACTTTGATGATCTATTCAGCTCCACAGACATAGTCCCTATGTTGTCTGTCTGCACTTGTGATATATAACAGATTCAGACATTTAAAAAACGCGTTAACTTGTTATATGAAAGAAGAAAAATGTTCCAAAAGGACAAAACCTGGCCAAATGTGAACACAAATCTGCTTCCATTTCCTTGCATTTCCTTCTGCCAACCGAAGCTCCTGAATGCATTTTCATTTGTGTTTAAAGTATTAAGTTTGAAACATTACAAAACAGAAAGGTAACAAAAACAAAAATTAATGTAATTTCATATCCACAAGGAAGAGAGTATATATTTTGTCTTCCATTTTCCGAAGACCCTTTATTTCACCAAAAAAAAAATATGGACTTTATTTAGGAATAATGCTGCTTGATTCATTACTATTATTCTTTCTTTTTTTAAGATTTTATTTTATTTATTTGAGAGAGAGAAAGAGCACAAAGGGGTAGGGTCAGAGGGGGAAGCAGACTCCCTGCCAAGCAGGGAGACTGATGCGGGACCTGTCCCGGGATCATGACCTGAGCCTAAGGCAGTCGCTTAACCAGCGGAGCCACCCAGGTGCCCTCATTACTATTATTCTTTTCATTTTATTGTATTTTACAAATTGTTCAAATTAATATAGAAATTAAGAACCTTTATTAAATTCCCACAATACAAAACTTAACTATTGTTTCCAATGTCTGGTAGTTTCAGTGAGCAACACTGTCTCAAACTATGAGTTACATTTCCAAATTGCTCACTAGCAGCCTAATTACTTCTGGTTGAAGTGTACCTTTTCCCTTCCTCTGTATGCGTGTGTTTAGATAGAAACAGATGAAGATGATGGATGGATGGATGGATGGATGGATACATACATACATACATACATAATACACAAATGTTAAAGTAATAATAGGGGTGCCTAGCTGGCTCAGCCAATAAAGTTTACAACTCTTGACCTCAAGGTCATGAGTTCAAGCTTCATGTTGGATGTAGAGCTTATTTAAAAAAAAAAGTGAGAAAAAGTAAATAGGGTAAAATATTACCAATAGGTAAATCTGGGTAAAGAGAGTACAATTTTTATTTTTGCAATTTTTTAAGTCCAAAATTATTTACAAAGTTTTAAAAATTTACATGTGGCTTACACACATACAACCAAGATTCTGGCCTCAACTTCTGACTCTTGCCCTCTTTCTCCACACATACCCCGAGCTCATCATACAAATTACTTGTAATTTCCTCCAATGGACGTCCTGTTTCGTTTCCCTGGGGAATTATGACATGATGTTCCAGATAACATGAGGCCATCTCCCCAGAAAAGCCTTTCCCTGCTCTTTACAGGCAAGTTAAGTCTTTCTTCTTTGTGAGAAATGTATTTACTTTACATGTTTGTCTTCATTATAAGACAAAAAAAAAGTGAGACTGCACTGGGTGTGACCTTGGTCATGTCACTTTACTTTTGTATGCCTCTGTTTATTTATAATATGGAGATGACAGCACCTACTCTTAGGGCTATTTAGAGGATTAAGTGGGTTAAATCATGTAGTGTTTAGAGCAGCCTGAGGAATAGTAGGTGCTCCATGATGTTAGTTATTATGGGGGTGTGACGGTGATAAGTGGTACAGTATCAGAAAAGCACTAGAATGATAAGAGGGAACACGGTATATCCTACACCAACCATTGCAGAAACTTACTAAATATTTTCAGGTGAGTGCATGAATCGATGGATGCTCAGGGAGTACATTAATATTAAAGGGAAGAAGTAATGAAGATTTCAACCACAGTGGTAACAAGGAGGAGAGAAGGAGAAAACGAATTTGCAAAGCCTTCATGTAAACCTGTATCAAGTGGTAATCCCTTGACTATGGGGTGAGAGGGAAAGGATACACAGTATTACGCCATCGTTATCTTAGGACCTTCACGAAGCCCCAATTTTAGGTGGTATTTCTGGGATATGATTACACTGGGACCTTTAGCACTATCTCCACCAGGCGATACGGATCAGCTTCTGAGAGGGTCAAGTACATCTCTGTGTTATGCGAGACATTTGTTTAAAAGTTTATTATATCTATGTGGCGATCTTTAGTCAGTGTGTGGTTGTATATATTTGAAAGGATTCAGATCAAAGACAATATATAACCATATAACAACATAATAAATTTTAATGAGACTTATAAACAAGGTGAAGGAACAAGAAAAAAAAAAGAAAAATGTAACAGCCTAGGTGTCATTATTTTTAACATTGATTTGCTCATTTATATCCTATATGGCTTTTAGAGAAAAAGTGACATAATCCTGGCTCAAAACCGTGTTTCATCAGAGAAGTGAACTGATTTTGTTAAATCAGTTAAATTGAAGTTAAGAATATAATAAAATAAATGCAAGAATACAAATATATCGCCTCTTAATAGCATTTTATTTAAAAGTTTACAATTAGAGCACTTGTAATACACAAAATGTTTAAAAGTTACACAGGCTGCCTGTAGGAAGGACTTTTCTTGTAGGCAGAAGGAATGGGGACCTTGTGTTTAAAATGTGTGGAATTCATAGCGCAATATGGGGCTCAGTAAATCAACAGAATCCATAATCTGAAGGGAGTGGACATAACTTCCAAGTTATTCCAAAGTTGCCAGGGGTGGGGTAGAGGTGGAGAGAGATGGTATCAATCTGAAGGTTTCACTTGGCTCTGGTTTAAAATCCAAAGGAAAACAAGAACAGAAAACCACCTTAGCAGTATCTGCTATCTGCTGACATACTCCAAAACACAAAACTGCAAACCAGTGTCCTTTGAAGAAATCCATACTTTAAAGACCTCTGCCACTTCTCAAAGTCAGTACTATGAAAAGGAATAGGAATATTCCTGGGTGAGCCAGATAATTGAGCATAATTATCAAAAAGATGCATTACATAAACATCATTATGAAGGGGTTCATAAATTAAATCCATATTTCGTTTTAACAAATTTTTATAGTATTCTGACTTGTTAAAATGTCCTGAGTGTGGCAGATGCTACTTAAAAGCAATGACAATAGTGTATTGAAAGTATGTATGGTAATAGTTCAGAAAATAGAGCAGCGACATTTTCTACCTTGATCATCATTCATCAGCACCATAAAATGTTAGCTGCAAAGAGGCACATAGGTAAGCTTGGCCCACCAAAAATAAGGCATTAGAAAATAGATGAATTCTCATGTAGAACAAGTTATTTAGGAAGAAGTTTAAGCAAGGTTTGTAAAAAGTGACGGACAACAATTTGTGAAAGAAAAGAACATTTAGGCATAACCAAGTAAACTGAAAATAGTCTGGTGTCAGTATTTGTCTCTATGGAAGATGGCTGGGGAGTCCGTTCCTTTAGATCCAGTGTGGCTTGGGTTGACTTCAGCTGGAGCTGGGTGTTTATGCTCTATGCCATTTTCCCAGCACTGAACTGCCTGTAGTGGAAAAGACTCTTGGAGTCCACGTTGCGGGATTTCTGCACAGCTTCAGCAAAAAGTTTGGTCACCTGAAAATGTAAGGGTGGGAATGTTAGTGACCCACATGCCACGAAAGTGAGTATTTAATGAAGCAGGAGTGAAAGGTCAGTTTCTGCTCCCAATTTCCAAAGGGACATGTGATGAAAGACACAAAAATTTTTATTTATTCGGGACTTTCTCCTGTATTTCAGACCTTACCATGAATAAGCTAAGCCCTGTCCCTCAACTCCCCCAGGGATTAAAACCGACTCGGGGGAAAAAAAATATGATGGGTAGAAAGTTACTGAGTCTTGACGTACAGTTCTTCTCCGTGATAAATTTGGTGGGTCATGTCCAAGTGGAACTAAGCATACCTCAGGTGATCATTTTCTGTGAATTGGACAAGTGCTTGCACCGTGTCTGGATCTTCAGTTATCATTAACCTGTTGCTCTTTTATGGTGCCTTTCATTTAGAAACAATGGAACAAAAGTTTGTATCTTTATTCCATGCCACACCACACTTTTTATTTAAAAGATAATAGTATGGCTAATGAGAGCATGGCTATCCGTGGCTTTTGATTATTTCAATTGCTTGATCACCAGTTGTCTCAGTTAGGCCATGACCTACCCTAAAAGCACCATTATTTTAGATTCTATTTAAAAATTCTTCTCCATTCTGAATGTTACAAGAAGGGGAGAAGAGGGATGTGCATATGCTGATGAATACTCTTAAGGGTGACGCAGAAATAAAAACCTGCACGTAGCTGTATTTAAGGAAAAGAACATACCTGGAAATTAGTGAGGAGAGCAATTCCACTGTCAACAGCTGTCCTCCGAATCACATAATTATCATGGACAAACTTAGTGTTGTTATTGGGGAGGTTAATCACCAGGTCAATGCTGCCATCTCTAATCAATCTGGAAGAACAATCAAAATAAACAAAAGTTTGTAGGTGGCAATGTATATTTTATAATTAGTTTTCAAAATACTAAAGTAATTATTCTCTTACGCCACTCAAGTCAATGCCATACTGAGTTGACTGCCACTTGCCCTCCTCTATTCCTAAATAGATGTTCAAATTATACTCATTTGGGGGTTATAATTTTTTATTGTGTTCTCGAAAGAATTCTGGTGAAAGTCTAACTAATTAAATGGAAAGATTTTTCTTTCTCAAACGCTTCATCTATCCATAGAAGAATTGGTAATTTGATAGGTATTTACTTATTTTACAAGGAGGTTTTTCTCCAGTATTGAAGTCCATTCCACCTCCATACTCCCAACTCCCAGATTAACTTTACCTCACTGCCTGCTTCCCAGTGCCTCCAGCTAATGGTGTGAGAACACAGGTCACCTGATTTTGAAATAAATCACTTCACATTAGGTTGCTGGGCTGCTATAGGTACTAGGAGACATTTAAATGTCAAAAACATGAAGTAATGCTAATTGTTGTTTTATAAGTCCTAACCAAGTGCTTATAGCTTCAGTGGAAGTCTACTAAGGTCTGAACAATTTGCCCTTCTTTTATTAATTTGATAATGATTTATAGGCTGCCTTCTTGAGAGCCCTAACAAATGGTAGCCATTTAATAGATTGTAATATCCTAGAACAACTGTGAATTATCTCTTATGTACCTAGGCCATATATTTCTATAAGTGTCGATGGAATGTAGTCCCTAAAGACTCACATAGTGCACTAAAATAATATGTCTTACCAAATCTAATGACGACATAGCCTGAGGCATAATAACCAACCAGATCAGAGAATAGTAAATCAGGTAATTCAATGGCATTACCCTACCACTCACCACAGTCTCCTGCATATAGCAAGTGCTCAATAAATTGGACTGATTTATTGACACACAACCTCAGTGAAATGCAGCAGGTCAATCTTATATTTGATATACACATCTATATACAATATAAGCTTGATGTAAAATATAAAGTGCTGCATTACATTCTTCATGTCTCTCTCATCACTGGTGTCCATCCAGAAAAGCATCCTTACTAGAAAATATCTTGAAAGATGCTATGTATCACCACGTAGACATATGGCATTATATGTTATAGTAACAGAATGGTTCATGAGAATGAAATTTTACAATAAATAATTCAGATGAATAAATCCACAGATTTATTCATCTGAAATGGCTAAGAGGACTTTTAGAAGACTTGCAATAGGGTAAGGTGAAGTATTCACATCATGCTAGTTCCCGAAGTTAATCCTCTATCTGTAGGAGGATAGAACTCTGCCCAGTTCTTACTTTCTGATGGAAGAGAGGCTGGGATTCTGTCCTTCCTGAGAGGGCCATGCCACTGGGGTGGCAGGGACATTGTTGGCATTGAGCCAGTCTGACGTGGCTTCCGTGGCAAAGAGCTGCATTTAAAATGGAAAAGTCAGTTACTGTATCACAGGGAAGGCTTTCATGGAGCAAAGAAACCTACTGGGACACATCCATCATTTAAAGCATGAAGTATAAGGGGCGCCTGGGTGGCTCAGTTGGTTAAGCGACTGCCTTCGGCTCAGGTCATGATCCCAGGGTCCTGGGATCGAGTCCCACATCGGGTTCCCGGCTCGGCGGGGAGCCTGCTTCTCCCTCTGACCCTCTCCTCTCTCATGCTGTTTCTCTCTCGCTCGCTCTCCAATAAATAAATAAATAAAATCTTTAAAAAATAAATAAATAAAACATGAAGTATAAGAAAGTGGTGTATATGAGAAGCAATAATATCATGAATAGAGATTTGGACTCTCTGTCCAGAGTCATGGGCACTTTAAGTATTTTTAAAATATTCTAAGGAATGATTTAATGACCTCAACTGTAACTGCTTTTGTAGAAGAAAAAAATAAAGAATTATTCATGGCTGAGGATTCATTGTTATCAAATCAACAAAGCCCCATGACCACAGGCCCACTCTGAGCCTTTGGAATCATCTTGTTTTACTGAACCGGGTTTTGCATGGAGGTATTCGTGGCAAAGAAGTTTTGCCTATAACTGCAACAGCTGGAAACTATGACTTCATACGGAAACAAGAAAAGGAAAAAGGAAAAAGGAAAAATATACTGGAAACGCATTGGACCTTTGTCCCAAATTCACGTAAACTAAACTTTCTAAGTTTTTAGCTGGCAACTCCTGTGGAGCTCATGGTACCTTTGTTAAAACTAGTCTTTCTAATAATTTTATTCTATTGAAATTTTTAAACTAATCACGTTAGTTAAATCTTTCAAGTTGAAAGGATATATTTTGAGGTATTTCATTCCTTAAGATTCATTAATATTCTCTTTTGTGAATAGATCTCAATGCTTATAGAAAACGACTTGAAAAAATTAATATCACATACCTTGAAGCCTTCATTGTGTAATTGTTCAGCCACACCAAGGAATCTGGGACGGAATGATTGCTGAAATTAAGAGAATTTGACAAAATTCACTTTCTAGATACACTGCTTTTCATTTAGTCACATGCAATATGATTATTTACTCACACCATCATCCAAGGCAATGCCATATGTTGCCAGGTGCTTTAGATTCAAAGGTGACAAGTTCAATCCTTTACTCCTCCTATAAGTAAGTACGAGTTCTTACTTATTTCTCTGATATAGATAAGATTACACCCACATTGTCTTGCTCTCTACAGTCTGACTTTTCACCTTGCGCTCAAATTCCTTTACTCTCTACTTAGTCCACTTTGTCTGCAGATTAAGATCCACCTCAGTCCTACAGGGATCCTTCCCCAGGTCAGGGAGAATTTAAAGACACCCGGGGTAGGAGTCCAACACCAGCTCAGCCTTGCTAATCGTTCTGCCTGCTCAACCGGCTGAATTCTAACTTGGTCCCGCTCTTAGGAGACTGGGCCCTGTCCTAGCAGCTTGTGCAAACCTCCCTGCAATAAGTCAACCATTTTGGACTCAATTTTGCATTAACTTTAAAGTGAAGAGTAAAAGAATGGGCTCTGGAGTCACTAAGCTGCCTTTGAGATCCTGGCATTACCATTCATTTTTAGTGTGTCCTTAGACAAGTTAATGTCTTTGAGTCTCCATTTCTTCCTTTTTAAAACTGCAGTGAGCATAGTAGTGTATCTATTTCTTGGGACTCTACAATAAACTGTGTGACCTTGAGCAACTTACTTAACCTCTCTGTGATGTACTTTCCTCATCTGTTAAATGGAAATAGCAACAGTGTCTGTGTCAACAGGTCCTTGTGAGTATTTAATGAGTTAATTCATAAGTAAGCATTACTTAAGTGTCCATATAGGAACTTAGTCCATTAATAGTTGTTGTACAAGGTTACTTGTCCATTAATAGTTCTCATTAAGTATTCATTGTTATTATTAAGATGTTTTTTTCTTCAGCCTCCCAGAGGCTAGATTCCTGTCCCTGCACCATAGTTTCCAAGCCTGGCTTCGTCTACTGACTGTCATACTTCAAATACAAGCCAACTTCCTCTTCACATATATTTTACTTCCAGACAAGATTCCCTCATGTTCCATCTCACCATTCAGATATGTTCTTAGAGCCCATCGTTGTGAACTTCCTAGAGCCTCAGCTGGACCCATCTGGTTTCCAGGTCCTGCTTTCCCTGGACTCCTACACATTGTCACCAGAGTTCTTCTATTCTGAACTTACCCCCTTCCTGTGACCACAAGCCAGTATTTGCAAGACAGTGGTCACGGTGAGAGAAAAAAAGGCTAAGTCGCCTACCTAAAAGTCAGTCGCTTACCTTGACCTCATTAACTTGAATGTTTGAGTAACTGAGCTAAATAGAATATGAAAATCATACACAGTTAAAAACATATCTATTCTGCCTTTTGGCTGAACATTTTGGATGTTTTCCCTTGTAAAAAGTTTATAAACAGATGAAATAATTTGGTTACTTCAGTAAATGTTTTATAATCTATTTAGAAACCATATTAGTAACAGCTAAAAAAAAATCAAGGAGGTGATCTTATTTCAGAATCTTGGAGAAACCAAGAATTGCGATAATAAAACATATCAAGATCCTTGCACAATTTTGATAATGTTCAGCCCATAAAACCTCCTAATATTTACTTGCAGAGGCTTTCTGAGAACAGATCTAAATCCTAGGAAAAGACTCCAAAGACTATGTTCAAATATAAAATTCTTTCAGATTCAGGCCATCTCAATCCCAGAACTGCAGTTTTATGAGAGGAAATTTTTGGCAAATAGAAAAGATAAATGCAACTTGATGAATCTCAGCTAAGGTGGGCTCAGGGGTTATTCATGGACAGTCTTCTAGAACACAAATTGTAACCATGCCCAGGATAGTAGCTTTCCATTCCTGCTTAGGACCAAACAGGAAGAAATGGGCCTTAGGTGCAAGAAGCTCATGGCTAGACATAAAAAAGGAAATAAATAAGTATAAAATCAGAGTAACTCAGTGACATTAGGGTAATTTAATGAGGCATATGGCAGTCTCCTTAAGAATAGGTTAGGCAGAAGAAGAGGACAATGACTTTTCAAGTTTGATTCTGCTTGGAAAGCAAGGGACTGAATTAGATGCCATTTTAGGTCTCTTCACATTTTAAGGTTCCTTGAAATGTAGTAAATATGCATGAAATATTCTAAATGAACTTCTTAATTTTGTCAAATCTCCCTGATTTGGAACAATACACTGCAACCTTCTGCTAAACACAAGACAGACTTAAGTAAGCACCAGAGCACAGTAGAAGATGCAACATAAAGTTGTCCAACCACTTATTTATTAACTGATGTATTATATATTGAACAAACTATTCTCAATTTCTTAAATTTTCCCCTAGCAAAATGTCACTAATAATATATGGCCATGTGATAACATAACATTGAAACCATTTTCTAAAATATCATTTCGGGGCACCTGGGTGGCAAAGTTGATTAAGCGTCCAACTCTTGGTTTCAGCTCAGATCATGATCTCAGGGTTGTGGCACTGAGCCCTGTGTAGTGCTCTGTGCTCAGCTCGGAGTCTGCTTGAGATTCTCTCTCTCCCTCTCCCACTGCCCCTCCCCCCTCAAAACTCTCTCTCTAAAATAAATAAATAAATCTTTAAAAAATATATCCTTTCACAAGCACAGTGGTCCTCAAAATGTGGTTCCCCAGGAAATCAGCATCACCTGGGAACGTGTTTTAAAATATAAAAGTTAAGGGGCACCTGGGTAGCTCAGTCAGTTAAGCATCTATTTGCCTTTGGCTCAGGTCATGATCCCAGGGTCCTGGGATCAAGCCCGCATCAGTCTCCCTGCTCAACGGGGAGCCTGCTTCTCCCTCTCCTCCCGGCTCCTGCTCTCTCTCGCTATCTCTGTCACTATCTCTCAAATAAATAAATAAAATCTTTTTTAAAAAGGTATAAATGTTTGGGTCCCACCTCAGATCTGTGGAATCAGGAACTCGGAGAGTGAATCCCAATAATCTGCATTTTAAGAAACCCTCCAGGTGATTCTGATGCACACTTAAGTTTAGGAGTAGGAGGGAAGAGGGACTAGGAGACCCATCCTTCACTCATTTTGTAATTTGAGGTGAAGATCCATTAACCTTGGCCAAAGTCACAATGAAAAATGTTGAGGAAGGAGTACCAGAATGTAATTTTTTTCTTTGCTATTTTAAAGTAAAATAAGTCAGCAAGTCCTCTAAGACCTGCAGATACCAGTCAGAACCTCATTATGGAGCTGTTTCAATGCTGCCCCCCAAGTGGAAAAGATAAATATCCAACATGACAGTATTGGCAGTTCCCAGCCGGGGAACCACTCTGCCTTCTGGTCTGGGGTGTCGGCTTTCATAGCCACATTATAAACTTCTATCAAACATGTATTGAACACTTGTGACACATAAAACAGCCTCTCTACAAAAAGAAATTACAGCTGTCAGCTTGCATCTGAGTAGCCCCGGATTTAATAGCTGATTGAAAATACCTGGGTAAGAAACCATTTGTTACTAAAGGTGAAAAGTACAAGCTGATTTATTTCCTGGAAAATGTTTATAAGAAAGTCCTTTTAAAATGAAAAATATATATACATTTCCTCCAATTATCATTTTCACATTATTCCAACTTCTGGCTGCAGAACAGAAAGCCAAGTTAATATTGTGTGGTGCTGTGGACTCTGTAGGGACGTCTGCACCAACAACTCTATGGTTGTTCCTAATGATTCTGTACTGAAGATAAAAGGTTATTCATGTCACTTGGAGTTGTCTTTTTCAAATAAAATGCTTGCTTTGTGTTTCTGAGCAATGCTGAAGCGCAGATGTCAGGATGGTGCTCGCCACTCCACAAACATCGCTGAATAGCCCAATCAGAGGGGAAAAAACAGTGAGTGCTCTTGATGTGCTCTAGAGTAAATCATTTATTGTTAAAGGGTGTTCCAGATAACTTCAAAACAGGGCAGAGTGCCTACTCATAGCAACTAAAAATAAATCCTGATAGGATGAAAGGAGGCTGGAAATATTGCAGGGAAAACAAGGATGATTTTGTTGCCATATAAACCTACATTATGCCTTTCTTATGTTAGGATATAGGCCTATGGAAGACCTCTTGTTAGAGACCCAGTGCATGTAAGAGTTGACAAGAATCCTTTGACAAAATCTAAATCTTGACTTTCCCCCCCCACTAAGTTCTAGTTATATACAGTTGATGTTATGAATATTTCAAATTCCCCAGGTGATTTGTCCCATAGCATTTAACTTTGGGAGGGCAGAAACAGAGGGTCTGTGTGTATAAAGGAGTAGGGTGGGAAAGAGAAAAGAAAGAAAAGGTTAGGAAGACTACAGTATAACAAATTAGCGTGTGTGTGCCCTCACACACATACACACACACACACACTCTATTTACTAAACGTTAAGAAGTGGCTGATACTTGCTAGTAATACATTACTATTTAAAATATGTGTTGGGCGCCTGGGTGGCTCAGTTGGTTAAGCGACTGCCTTCAGCTCAGGTCATGATCCTGGAGTCCCTGGATCGAGTCCCGCATGGGGCTCCCTGCTCAGCGGGGAGTCTGCTTCTCCCTCTGACCCTCCCCCGGCTCATGCTCTCTCTTTCTGTCTCTCTCTCATTCTCTCTCTCTCTCAAATAAATAAATAAAATCTTAAAAAGAAAAATATGTGTTAAACTACCAAAAATAAGAAAAAAATGTTTCCTGGCTCAGAGTCATTTTTACCTCTCCTCCGTAATTTCTCTTTTTCCTCAATTTTCTCTTGCAACCTGTTGTGAAAATGAATGAGTTAAGGTATCTTCAATTAAATCCTTGTGTTCATAGCACGAAGCTGGGTCAAGGTGGGGAGATAAAGTGAAAAGGCCTTTCCCTCAAATAAATGGGACAGGTCCTGACTATCCTCCTCACTTCTCTATGAAGGAATAATAAAGCAAATTAACTGCAGTGGTGCTGGTTACCAGCGCTCATCTGTGCATGGATTCTATGCGGCATCAGGCTAAATGAATGATTATCTTAAGAAATCAAAATGCAGTGGTGGATTTCTTTCTTAGAACTTCACTCAAGAACTCAACAAAATGTGTTCCTTTGTATTTACTGGCCTTAAAGCCCATTTATACATTAGCAGTCCTTTTGTTAGGTCATTCTCATTTCTGACTTTATATATTTGAATGAGTTGATGTGAATTATTCTGACCACGCTGAATCATGTTAAATAAAATGATTTTTTAAAAGTACAATGCATACTGAAATATGGAACCTTAATTACTTTGTCCACAGTTTCTAGGAAGCCTAGGTAAGAGGCTGGGGTTAGACTTGGTCCCATGCTATCCAAGAAGATACCCAGTGAGTTTTCTAGCTATTAATGCTCCAGTTAGTATATACTGTCATGTTGTTCGGTTAAATTTATGACGCGTTTTTAAAAGCCACTCTCAGTGATAATCCACCAGATGGTGACAGAGAGGCTGTCCTTGAATGGCTGGGAGCAGCAGCTCTTCCTTGCCGCCCACACTGAGTAGGTCAGAAGTGACTCTTGTCCATCTCCTGCTGATCAGATCTACCACAGCTACTAATATTTTATTAAATATAATTTTATATTAAACATTTCTCTATTTTTTTTGAAGATTTTATTTATTTATTTGCCAGAGAGAGAGAGCACAAGCAGTTGGGAGTGGCAGGCAGAGGGAGAGGGAGAAGCAGGCTCCCCGCTGTGCAAGGAGCCCCATGCGGGACTCGATCCCAGGACCCTGGGATCATGACCTGAGCCAAAGGCAGATGCTCCACTGACTGAGCCACCCAGGCATCCCTTAAACATTTCTTTAAATATACTTTTTAAACTTTGTAGTTACAATAGACACATATCTAAAGCCCTAACTAACGTTGTGCACTTACACACAAGTAAAAAGTTCTTTGCAAGAACTCATGTAGCTGTTGCAATACTGATCTCTTTTAAAAAGAATGTACTGAAAGATAAAAACTTCGGTGGGCAGAACCTCATTCCTTTGAGAAAACTCTTTTTACCCTACAAAACCCTCTTTTTACCCTACAAAACTCTCTTTTTTTTCCACCCATAAAGCAAAAAATTCTGTTCACTGATGCCAAAATCACACAAATACTCCATAGGGATCAAATTAATTTTTGCTTAATATTTCCTGCAGCACTAGAACCAAACAAGGCACAATTTTATACATCACTGCCTTCTTAAACTGGTATTTTATGTTAGCACTATTACGATTAGTTGTGAAGATGGGGACTAAGGGCATGGACTCCTCTGAATGCCCCCAGGTCTCACATTAAACTTTAAGCCATAACTGGAAGTTGGGCAAATACTCTCACACTTATGACTTAATAGTACTTAATACTCATCTATAACATGATGAGACTCTCATATGGTGTGATGTGTCTCCAAACTGCCATTATGCTTCACAATTGCAAGTCATCTTGTTAGCCTCTGCTCTAACTGTTCTCCATCTCCCTTTTAGCACCTTTATGAAGCAAAATTCCAAGTTGCTCTTTGCAGAAACTTCTCCAAAGCCACTACCCATCCAGTCTCCAGAGTCTAATTTGCTGATATTAAGACACCCTAATGAGATGGTATCTATAATAATCACCCACAGGCTTGAGAACACCTGGTACTGCTCTAATTATATTTTCATTGATTTTTATGTAACCATGCAGGGTTTGAGCTTATTAAAAGTATGGCAGGAGTGATATCTAAGACCATCTATTGTTTTTATAGGACCCAAGAATTACTAATCTTAAATGTAAGTGAATGACCAGGTGGAAAACATTTAGTATTTTTCAGGAAATTTACAAACTGAACAGTCTGTATATTCTTGCAATAATTATTCCAGGGAGTAATAAAAGTTTCCTGACTACCTTTTTGCCCTAAGATTTCTTTTTTTTTCCCAATGGAATCTACCTTTGTTGATCATTAGTGTACCGACATAATATGTACATTTTTTTCCCAGTTAATTATGTTATGTTAATCACCAAACATTACATCATTAGTTTTTGATGTAGTGTTCCATGATTCATTGTTTGCATATAACACCCAGTGCTCCATGCAGAACGTGCCCTCTTTAATACCCATCACCAGGCTAACCCATCCCCCCACCCCCTCCCCTCTAGAACCCTCAGTTTGTTTTTCAGAGTCCATAGTCTCTCATGGTTTGTCTCCCCCTCTGATTTCCCCCCTTCATTCTTCCCCTCCTGCTATCTTCTTCTTCTTCTTTTTTTAATATATAATGTATTATTTGCTTCAGAGGTACAGATCTGTGATTCAACAGTCTTGCACAATTCACAGTGCTCACCATAGCACATACCCTCCCCAATGTCTATCACCAGCCACCCCATCCCTCCCACCCCCCACCACTCCAGCAACCCTCAGCTTGTTTCCTGACATTAAGAATTCCTCATATCAGTGAGGTCATATGATACATGCCTTTCTCTGATTGACTTATTTCGCTCAGCATAATACCCTCCAGTTCCATCCACGTCGTTGCCCTAAGATTTCTATTTGATGTACAGTAATAAACCAATAATGCCCTTTTCATTGTATAAAGATATTCTCTTATAATTATTTCACTTTGCTTTGACTTAGAAGACTTACCACATAATGATATTCAAGAACCTCCCCAGTGTATTGCGGGCTGGGCTCTGCTAACTTTCTTAAAGCCCATTAAGCTACTTCCCTTCAAGAACTTTCAATCAGTCCTAGAGTGAGAAAATCCCTCAAGTAATGCCCATGTCTTCTTCAGCTTTGGATCTTTGACATTTACCAATGGTCCTCGACTTGAAAAAGTTCAACTTTATAATAGTGAAAGCTATACACATTCAGTACCAACCATACTTCAAATTTCGACTGTTGATCTTTTCCCAGGCTAGCGATTCGCAGTAGGATAGTCTGTTGCAATGTGGGCTAATGGCAGCTCCCAGTCAGCCACACAAGCATGAGGCTAAACAACCCATACACTTAAAACCATTCTGCTTTTCACCTTCAGTACAGTATTCAGTAAACTGCATGAGGTATATAATACTTTATTATAAACAGGTTTTTGTTAGACGATTTTGCCCCACTGTTGGCTGGCATAAAATATTCTGAGCACACTTTAGGTTGGCTAAGCTAAGCCATGATGCTCGGTAGGGTGGGTATATTAAGCGCATTTTTGGCTTCTGACATTTTCAACTTATGATAAGTTTATTGAAGCATCACTCCACCATAGGCTGTGGAAGATCTATAGTAGAAATTGAAATGTGAATGAATGAAGGTAAAGAAGGAAGGAACAGAGGTCAGGAAGGGATCATACAGCTTCAGCTGGGGATGTGTTGCGTTTGAGACAGCCAGATAGAGGTATCCAGCAGATGGTTGGAAATATGGGATGATGATGGATGAAGATAAAGGTGACAGTTATGGATAGGACAGTGGACACCACAGACATGAGCTGGCAAAGGGGAAAGTCAAGAGATAGATGGAGACAGAGACAGAGAGAAAGAAGAGGTAAGACCCAACTTTATGGAAAACACACGTTCGGGGCTAAGGAGGAAGAACTAAGAGCAGAGCACATAGAAAAGATACAACCAAGAAATAGAAGAGATTCCTGTTTAAGGCATCCTAAATCCTTTTCAGAACAAATATCCTTTTCACTAGAGACTTTTTCTTTCTGCTTATTTATTCACTTATTTGTATTGATTGCTGCAATGGAAAAAGGCAAAACTCAGGGAACATAAAGAGAACAAACGTCCATTTTTTCTATTAGTTGCTGTTTTCTTTAGTGGAGCTTAAAACAGATCTCCCCTCTTTTATACCACAATTAAGGTCCTTTCCCGGCCACTCCTAGCATGTGCCCAGGGGCATGCATGCAACTACACACCAACTTACCTGGATTCCAATCAGGATGCCTTTCTGGGGTATCTTAAACCCTGTGGAAAGCATTGCTTTTAGGAAAGCTGTGTGAATACCTTCACCAAAGCAAGCCACCTGTTTAGAATAAATTAAAAAATAAAATAAAAAGAAGCAAATACTAGTCAACAGCTCTTACCGATAAACAAATACAAATGGAAAGCACTTTACTCATAGAGCCCTTTGCTAGATTTTATTGAGTTGCCCAAAGACCATGCAGTCTGAATCCTGGGATTAAAAAGCTGGCCAGGGCAGATGTATCTTATGTTTTTAATTAAGCATAATGAAAGAATAAGCAATTCCTTCTCTATCCAACAACACTCCATGGAGCAACATAACTGGATTCTACTGTGAATCATTTGGATACAAATCACAGCTTCTGGTCCATAATATGGTAAGTTACCAAATGTTAATATGACTTAATGTTTAAATAATGGTATATGTTATGTATGCGATGCCACAGTGCGTGAATTCATGGGTCAGTAGCACAAATGCATAACTGCTGATCACTTGGGTAGGAGTCATTTTGTACAGCTTATGAGAGAGCTTTCTGAGAAATTCAATAAATCCAGGAAAATCTCAAGGACCTTTTTTTAAAAAAATCATTTTCATAAAATGAACCAAAATAGACTAGTTCTGAATACCACAGCCATATGTAAAAACAAACAAACAAAAAAAAAAAAACCCATTCCAAACTAACATATAACATTGGGATATACAGAAGTTTCAGCTAGGGTAATTGTGCTACTAGATAACTACAAGTCAAATGGACCCCATAACTAGAGAACAAGTGGTATATTTGAGCATGATGGGAATAGATTCTGCCACGCATATCATCATTCGACACAGATACAGAACCACCATTATAGTAAATAACACTGATGGCTAAATTCATTCTTTCAGCAAATGACTCCCTTCTTGTGAAAGGGATGTTCTCATGATTATGACCTTCAGCCAACCACCAGTACATGCTGCTTTTCACTCTATAGCAAACTCTTTCTTTGGTCAATTAATGGCCAACTAAACTCAGTAATATCAACCTCAGTTAATGAAACCCAAATTCTACTGGCAGGACCAGGCAATCCCATCATAAAAGCATATACAACAACACACAAGAGGTTTCAGCAGTTTTCTACAAGAAAACACAGAAAACAGTCAGATATTCAAGTAAGCTCAAGTCTAACATCCTTACCTTACCACTAAGAAAATAAAACAGCCTTTACCTAGATCAAGAGGTAAAGGTTTATTCAATCCCACAAGCCATTTGGACACTGAAAATGTCTCTTCAAAGCATAACTGAGATTTCACCTAAGCTAGAATTATTATTCTGATTTCAGTTATGAAATAGACCTTGTAATATCACACTCAGTGACACCTGGAAGTATGACTCTAATAAGAGAAGAATTAACTCTACTTCTGAAATAGATCACAACAAAGGTGAGCTGAGCTTCTAAGTCTTTCATGTTTTCATAACAACTCCAATAATGTATGTCCGGAGGCAGAATGGACATAGGCAGTGAAAATAAGTTTACCACACTAGAGAAAACAGCACAAAGGAAAACAGATCTCTCCCTGATCTGAACCCTGAATCTGCTGAAAACAGCCCTGCTACCAAGTGACTATGAGATCACGGTGAACCTGAAGAGCAGCTCCCTAAACAGCAGAGAACTATAATGCAGGCCCCTCATTTTAAAGCTAGGTTTTCTCACCTAGTCAATTAAAAGCAGCGGCAAAGGAGCTAAGAGAAGGCAATCGTCAGTCCAAATACAAGTAAGATAGCCATTTATTCCTCACTGACTGCCTTCCTGTCTCCCTTGACTTCTCATCACAGATGTTGCTTGTAACCAGACAACCACATAAACATCACGTATTTATTGTAATTAAATATTTTCCCCTTTCAGGTGTTCCTTAATAGCAAGAGGAAACAATGATGCCTCACAGTCTGATGTTGCCACTCTGATGTGCACTGATGAGGATCTGAAGGTTGTATCTAGTAAGTCTGTCAAGGGCTGGGTGATTCATAAAATATCCTGACACTGACATGTACGGAACTTTCTAGAATCTGACAGCTCTCTACAAGAAACACAGTTCGCATTCTTAAAGAAACCTTCAGCTGACAAGAGTCCCAACGCAAGTGAAGAGGGACATCCAGTGGCCAATTCCATTATAGGTTTTAGATAATCCCCAGGAGGTCCAAGTTGCTTTTGAAAGTTGTTTTGGGATTTTGCATTTATCTACAGATTCCACAATGTTTAGGTCCATGATCTTTCTAATGCTGTACAGTCATTCTATATATTGCTAGTAAAAATCCAATGATTTAATTTCATAGTAAAAAGAGGTTGAGGGGGGTGGGGGTGGGAAGTGCTGTCACAGAGAGACCTTGAAATGAAAACTTAAAGCAGAAAGACCCAGGAGATATTTACTTAGACATCTAAAGAAATATTTTGGAAGCTGTTCTCAATGTGTAATGTGGAAATGAATTAGGAACACATACATTAGATTCACAAGTTAAATATAAGTGAAAATTTAGACTCTGGTCCACAAAAGTACAAAATTTTTCTTTAGTTCAAAATTCTTAAGCCTTTTCAGACTTACTCTGATAACAGAAGTTTGCGTCCCCCTTAATACTTAATAACTTACTTACTGTATTACACCCAGATCATAAAACCATAAATTTCAAAGTAGATTTAATGAAAGCGTTCAGGGATCATTAATTAGTTACCTCTCCGGTGGAAGCCATCTCACAACGCAGAATGGGGTCAGCATCCCTCAACCGGGGCCAGGAAAACATTGGAGCCTGTCAGAAATAATGGGGAGAAAAAATACGTGAGAGAAAGGTATAAAAGGAATAAGAGAGGATAAACATATTTAGTGAACCATCTCTCACAGGATTCATTTAGGCTATGGTAGACACATAAAAAATCTCCTTGGTCCAAGCATCTGACTTGAAAAATAGCTTTAAAACTCTGTTCCAAGAATTTCTTGAGCTCTTGGCCAAAAACTTGGGTTAAATAATCACAAATTATTCTGTAAATAGGGCCCCTGTGACCAGTCTAGGCCAGTGTTTCTAATCTGGCCTACACATATTCTTATTGGAGTGATTTCAAACAAAGTCTACTGGGCATTGGTCTCCCCAAGCACAGAGTTCAAACACGCTTTTTTCTTGGTAGGCTTTGGAAACATTCCTCTTCTTTTTCTGATCATTTGAACTTGCAACAGCCAACCATGCCAGAAATGTCTGTCTGTAAGCTGACTTCTGAGACATTAAACTGTTGTTGACACCTCTTAAAAAGCTTTGAAAAACATTCTGCTTAGGAACACTTTTGCCCAGAGCTTTCATGTGAACTAGAACATAGATAGGAGTGTTTCTTTTTCATTTATTTTATCAGTACAATTCACGAAGAACCAAACGCTTGTTTCTTGCATCTGTTTGTCTAGTGTGGACTCTTCTTCCTTTGATTCTGGTACGCTTCCAAGTTATCCTGGGAGTTTTAGCTTGGGGTCATTTCACGAGGTCATCCTCAGTCAAGTTATACATTTCTGCACTCTCACTTTTCTGTGCTCTCATCTGTGGATGTCCACCCACCTTACTAGGCCTATGTTAAGATGGACTATAGGGCGCCTGGGTGGCTCAGTTGGTTAAGCGACTGCCTTCGGCTCAGGTCATGATCCTGGAGTCCCGGGATCGAGTCCCGCATCGGGCTCCCTGCTCTGCAGGGAGTCTGCTCCTCCCTCTGACCCTCCCCCCTCTCATGTGCTCTCTCTCTCATTCTCTCTCTCTCAAATAAATAAAAAAAATCTTTAAAAGATGGACTATAAAGAAGTCACTCTTCTTTAAAAAGTCAAGATTCATATACAACGATAATTAGGAAAGAAGTAAACAGGACGATACAGTGCTTTTTGAAAAAAAGTGTATCTATCCATCAATACTGTTTTTAGTTGGATATTGTTTCATACACATATGTGTGTGTATATTTCTGCGTCTATGAATTCAGAAACATGAATTTGAAATGTACATATAGAATTTCCAGTGGAAAATATTTTTCAGGGCCTTCTACTTATTGGTCTCAAACAAAGAAATCCTATGTATTTTTTTACCTATGTATAATTCCCACTGAAAGCTTTAACAATTTATGTTGTGTCATAGTCTCCAGGAATAAAGTGCCACCGTTCCCCAATATAACAAGTGACATTCCATCTCAATGCACTATAAAATCCAAGTCATCCTAAATTATTAAGCTAAATAAAATTAATAAATATTTTTTGATTTATAGCTTCAACTTAAAGCTTCCACTATAAAAGTCAGAAGTCAGAGTCTCAGCTATAACATAATTATGACTGAGGTCACTAGTACATGTAGGAATGGAAATATCTTGAAGACATCCAAAATATATAAATGTCACATAAATATATCGCACAATATAAATTGATTCCATCAGATGCTTTTTCTAAAATATTCAAATATATTTATATAGTATCTCACTAATCCTCATGCTTGCCCTGTGAAGTAGTTAAAGGTCATAATTATAAATAATCTGTGCACGGGCATACTGGGGTAGCTAGAGGAGCACAATGGCTTTATTATTAAGGTATTATTAGAAATATAATACATCTATATTGGAATTTAGTGAGCAAATCTTAAACTTTTCTGGTCGATCTTCATAAAGATGCCATCAATCTCATTCCCTTCATGGCACCACCGTGAACAGCAACCACTATTTCAACTTTCAAGTGGAAAAATTATACTGCTGAAGAAAATAGGAACTAAGCAAGGTGGCCAAGGTAGTTAGAATTTAACCGACACCACAGGGTAACACTTTTACAAGATCCATGCATTCCTGAAGTCTTGGCACAATTCCAAAGGGCACAATTCAAGCCTTCTCCTAACAAAATATGTCCAGAATTTCTGTTTACCAACTAAACCAACACCACCATTATCAGTCGCATTAACATAGTTTATAATTCACTCAGCTAGTTGGTTTTGAAATTATGTAATTCTAAATGATTTTTTGTTATTTTTGAAATGGATAAAAAATCATATAAAGTTGCCTGTGCGCATCATCCAAAGGAAACATCGTAAATCCCTGGTCCAGCACTTTAGTTAGAAGGTTCATGAAGTATCAAAATTATTTTTTTTACTTCTTTTTTAAAGTTTTTTTTAAGTAAGCCCCCAATGTGGGGCTTGAACTTATGACCCCCAGATCAAGTCACATGCTCTACTACTGACTAAGACAGCCAGGCATCCCTCGAGATTATTTTTGATGAAAAATTGTTCCTTTAATTTCTTGAAACTTAAAAAAAAAATGACTAATTGGGCGCCTGGGTGGCTCAGTTGGTTAAGCGACTGCCTTCGGCTCAGGTCATGATCCTGGAGTCCCTGGATCGAGTCCGGCATCGGGCTCCCTGCTCGGCAGGGAGTCTGCTTCTCCCTCTGACCCTCCCAACCCTCCCACCTCTCATGTGCTCTCTCTCTCAGTCTCTCTCTCTCAAATAAATAAATAAAATCTTAAAAAAAAAATGACTAATAGATTTTTTTAATGTTACCTTAATTGCAACATAGTCAGCAGGAATTATGGGATGGTCCAGTGTGGGAAGAGGTTTCTCATCAATGCTCTCTCCAATCATCACCTTGGTGGCCACATCAATGAAGTCTACCCCCAGTGTCTTAGAAACAAAGGGGAAGGATCGAGAAGCTCTCAGGTTACACTCAATCACCTGGAGAGATAACAAAATTCAAAAAAAGAGAAAGGATGGTGAGGGCCAATGACAACATATTAACATTCTCCCTGGCACCTGGGTTCTAGCTGTTTTTCACTGGGGCCGGCTCTTCTTTTACCAGCCTCTTCCTTCTCTCCCCACTGCTTGCACTTTGTTAGCCAGTTTCTTTTTAGTCGGTATCTTTGAATTCTGACTTTCTTACATCCACTTTCCACAACTTCATCCCCACACACTGCTGATAGATTTTAATGCAGAACTCAGATAATGCCATGTCCCTACAGAAAAGCCTTCACTGGGTTTCCACTGGCCATCAGATGAAAGTCTGGTCCTTGAAGGCTTTTTATTCATCTGCCTCGATATATCTCTCTATGTGATCTTGTACCATTTCCCTGACCCCAATTTTATTTTCCAAGTGTGCCTTGCACTATTTCCCTAGAAAAATGATCTCGCTAAACTAAACTAGTCGCTATCTCCTAAAATGTGCCAAATTTTCTCTCAGATGTTCTATGTGTAATGTCCTCTCTACCTTCCTTTACTTGTCAAAATTCCAACCATTCTTTAAGATCCAGCTTAAAATACAAAATCTCCCTTGAAACCCACCCCAAACCAGGTATATGACACTCAAATACATGCTCACGCACACACACACACGCAAACACACTAGTAGATACGCTCTCTCTGTTCTATGACGCCAATACCATGTATTTGTACATTCCTTCCAGCAGCTATTATATTCTAACTTATGTTATAGTTGTCTACAAAGTCGTCTTCCCAGTCCTCACCAAACCGAATATCTTTAAGAGCGAAGACTGTGGCTTATACAACTTTATTGCCACCATATGATTTCACATAGTAGATGCTGCTGAACCAATATTGGTTACTGATTGGTTACATTAAATAGCAACTAAATTAATGAAGACTAGTCTAGTTGATTTAACATTTTTTGTATGTAAATAGTATCTAAAACTTCAGTGTATACAATTTATGACTATTGTACACATTCAGATAGTCATTGCGTCCATCTCTACCGTACCACAGATGCCAGACAGCAATCCTCTTTCCAGTGGACTAGAGTGCTTTCCAGAACCGTGACTGACACAGGAGTGCCACCAAGAGCCTCTGCCTTCAGACAAGGCAGGCATCATATGCTGTGCAACAAGCCACACTCAGACATGAACAGCTGCAGGAGTCTCAGCTGCTCCGTCTGTGCTCACCAGGATTACCGGGGGGACACAAACCAACATAACCTAACACAGCTTGGTGTCCTCTCAAGCACCTGGGCATTTCTTACCAAGACATCATTTCCTTTGACAAGAAACTGGACGTTGAATGGGCCAGAGATGGCAAAAGCCTTTGCAATCTTTCGGGTAGCATCCTTCACCTAGATCAAAAGGACAATGACATAGAGCTAAAGAGCATACTTTGGTTAGAAAACACCTCAAACTTAGATTTCTTTAATTTCTCTTGACATAGAGCTACACCTCCACTAATAATAGTAACAGTCATAATGGCAATAATAATAATAATAATAATAACAATAATAGAAGCCACTAGCAGGCATCTATCAATAAAATAATAATACATACTAAATATTCATAACAAACCAGCGAGGAAAAGAACAAATAACTTTACAAAATTATCTTTCTGCCAAATGTCCCTATCTACCTGCCGTTGTATACTCTGGTTTTACTTTGAGGGCTAAATGGAATTCTTTCAGTCCAGTTGCTTCAGCACCAGAAACTGCAGTCCAAACTTCCTATCACCCTCCCGACCTACCTGCTAAGAAGAGCAGGCCCTGAAATTACATGGCACTGCAAAGAGACCAGAGACATTGCTTTGATGTGCTTTTCTGCTGCCCTGGACTCTACCTGGGTAGATAGTATGGTCAGAAAGAAATGACGTTTCCTTGCCGGGAAGCTCTGCATGTCACATAGATGAATCCCTACATCCAACCAGAGCCAGAAGGTACCCATGCAATGAGGGGCCACTGACAGCAAGAAACAAGAGCTCCTCATTCATTACTTTTACAAGAGTGATTTGACAACTTAGTTGGTCATAAAAGGGAGCAGAGTCCATGGCACATCAAACTGTGAGAGATCTGGAAAAATCTGAGTTCTTGAGGTCATTTATACCGACATGATCAACTAAAGCACACTTGAAATCCAGGGATGTTGTTCTCTTAGGCAGCTGGTGTTACAACACGCCCTGCTACCTTCACATCTAGAACAAGGTAAGATCTTCAGAATCCAGCCCAAAGTACAGCCAGCCAGACAGGCTACCTAGATTTGGATGGCAGGATTATTGGTAAGACTCACTAAAAAAGCCAAGCCTGACCTAACATACCTAAAGAGTAAAGGAACATCCCCATGAATTATTTAAGATGATGGTCTCTGAGACCGCCTAGGAGTGCATATTGAGTACTGAGGCATCATTCCTGGGAAGGTCTTTAAAGCAATGGTTCCAAAAGAGAGGCTGAAAGAGACATGTCAGAAAGTGCTGATTTGAGATGAGGGTAAGTGTGGATATTGAAAACATAGGTTCCAGAATGTTCCTACATGATTGCTGCATACCTGCTTCTAATTGAGAAGCATAGCTTCATATGCTGCTCATCTAAGTGGCTCTCAAACATGAGAACCATCTGCAGCAGTGTTCTCCAGATGGGGTCCATAGGTCCGCAGCAACAACATCACTTGGAGACTTGTTAAAAATGCAAATTTGGGGGCCCTGCTCAGAACTACTGAATCAGAAGCTAGGGATGGAGTCCAGCAATCTGTAGATTAGCAAGTTCCCCAGGATGTTATGACACCACTGAAGGTCAAGAACCACCGTACTAACACACAACCAAGTGGGCTCAAGAGGGCAGGAAGGAAATTATGATCTCTAAAACACCCAGCAGACTCAGAACAAGAAAGTTCCCTTCATAATTACACTTTGCCTGGGGCATGTCCTACATTGCTACCTAGTTAAAAAAAAAATTTTTTTTTTATCTTTGCTTTTTCCCCTTCCACTTTTCTTGATAAATGATGACCTTTTCAATGGCTCCTTGGCTGATGGTTTGTGTGGGCAGCATCAGAGTAGCATCTCCTGAGTGGACACCTGCATCTTCCACATGTTCAGACATAGCGTGGGAGATAACCTGGCCAAAAGAAGATTTTAGAAAGAGTTGTCAGGCACCTACTTCAATGAAGCTGCCTCCCACCTCCCCACCCACCCCATCCTAACAGATGCCTGGAGCATTGACCAGTTTCTTTTCGAGCCCTTGATGAGAGTAGTACATAGAGTCCTGCATGTAGACATCACTGCCTCCCTGTGCAGTGACAGACTGCCTCCGGGGCAGCTGACAGAGGCTGAGCTGATCTCCCTCCTCCGTCAATTAGAATGGGTTCGAATCGGGAAAAGAAGACAACTGAACTGACTCAGGTTGACTTTTAAGAACGAATAGGAAACAGACCTGTACCTCTGAAACAAATAATACATTATATGTTAAAAAAAAAAAAAGAAGAAGAAGAAGAAGATGGTAGGAAGGGAAAAATGAAGGGGGGGAAATCGGAGAGGGAGGGGAACCATGAGAGACTATCGACTCTGAGAAACAAACTGAGGGTTCTAGAGGGGAGGGGGTGGGGGGATGGGTTAGCCTGGTGATGGGTATTAAGGAGGGCATGTATTGCATGGAACACTGGGTGTTATAAGCAAACAATGAATCATGGAACACTACATCAAAAACTAATGACGTAATGTATGGTGATTAACATAACATAATAAAATTAAATTAAAAAAAAAAGAATGAGTAGGAAACTAAAGCATTTGGTAGGCACTGGAAGGATCTTTATCTTTTCCTTCCAGATTAGGTTTTAGACACTGGAAAAGAAACGATGGGAGAGGTAAATATCTAGCAAGGTGCATGTGTAACTTCGGTGGACCAGGAAGACTTAAGATCTGGAGCAAGAGATTTTTAAATTGAAATTTGAGAAAGAAGGGGAAGCAAGAAAAAAAATATCCTTATCTTCTCTTACAGGTAAGGAAACTAAGGCAAGATAAGAAGAAATAACCCAAGTGCATGTGATTACTGTATGGCCAAGTCAGATTTGAAGCTCTTATCTGTCACATTCCAAAGTTTATGGTCTCAATCACCATAACCTGAATGCTAACAGTATGTGTGTCTCTGGAAAATGATAAAGCTGACAGTCAACAGAGAATAATTGGGTAACTGTAAAAGACTTAAATAAATTACAGAGATAATTTGTTTATCAGATTTATAAATTACTTTAAAGCAGAGTGGCATTTGAGTCTCCTGCTGTCACTTACCAGCTCTGTGACCTGGGCAAGGTACTTTATCTACTCAGCCTTGGTGTCTGATAAGGCAGTACTAACCATGATGTGGGTCTCATAGAATGTTTGTAAGGATAAGATAGAACACATATACAGTGTCTGACATGGTATTTAGTGCATAGTAAGCATTCAAGTTTTTTTATAGTGTCTAGAAAGGGGGAGGCAATACTCCCACCAGGCTCTGAAAAAAATCATAATATAGTTGATGTACTATGTCCATTTTGGAGTGTGACTATTTAAAAATTATGTGAATAACCTGGAACATTTCCAAAAGAAGGAGTCCAGGATGATAAGCAATGGTTGATGTCTGAGAGAAGTTTAGATTAAGAGCATATCCTAGCAAGTGGGAGCCAAATCAGGCCAACAGACCAGCATTATATTTGAAAAAACACAAACATTTCTAGGCTAGTCTTACATTCTCCCCACTGACATTGGTATGCTCACATCCCTCTCATTTTATACCCGAGTCTCAAATACTTAGAAGTTGAAAAGGAGGAAAGATTAAACATATGCTCTACAATTCTGGAGGCCAGAAGGTCAGGAATGAAAAAATTCTAGGGAGCAGACTTTACTTCAAAAGAAGGAATAAATGAGATGTTATTATATATATCTGTATAGTTATATAGCTATCTATATCTATCTATCTATCCATCTATCTATCTATATATATGACATCTTTCAATCTGACAACTTTCTGTGCTCTGTATAACCAAAGTTGTTAAACAGAAAATAAGTGACCACTTTCTGGGGATGCTGTGAAGAAAATTCTCATCCTTTGGGGCGTGGGGTTGAAATAAATGATTTCTAAGGGTGCTTACACTCAGGATTATATGATTCTGTAGTAAGCAGTCATCACTGCTGTATGGTTTACCTATATACACACACATGTAAACAGCCCTACTTTGAACTGTTAATCTGGAAAACAAAAAAGCCAAAAAGATTTAACATTTTAGTAGTGTTTTGAAGTCTCTACAAAGTAGAAAATGAAGGACATTTTTTTTTAATTTTTCATTAAAGCAAATAAAATGACACAGACTCCCTAAAACATAACTTCCTGTATTTCAAGATAAATCATAAATACCTTATTAGTACAACTAGCAAACTAAAGGAAAGCATTCTTCACATTTTCATTTTTCCCTGAAGTTGGAGGCATTCATTGTACTAGCAATACAAGATGTGATTTGGTAAGCTAATTTTATGTTATTATCCTTATCCACCCTACTCTGTTTAGTTTTGTCTTTATTAACACAATAAAAAGGTGGAGGCTGGGAAATCAAGAGAGGAGAAAAACTAGGGATTCAATTAGGAACTTCAGAAAGACAAGTATTGGATGTTTTTATAATACTCATTGAAACATAAAAGAAAACCCACAGACAAAAGAAAATGAGAGAGAAAAATCTATTCAAAAAGAATGATGAGTACAGGAAGATAATTAATTTTGAATATCATCAAAGAGAAATTCTAACAGTATGAAACACAGGATATATGATACCCATGACACATCAACTAAATTGTTAGTGAATTTGAAAATTTTGTGGACTGAGCAACTCTTCCACTATTTTCAGAGACCTGTTTTGTAGAAATCATGACCTCTAGTCTGTGTTGTTTCAAAACTGCCAAGGCGGGGTGGGGAAAGAAACTTGATGGGATCTCAGAGTTGGGGATAAAGCACTTACTCTTCCATCTTTGCCAACAGCATCCATTTCCACTTCCCGGGCTCCCTCAATAAATTTTGTCAGCACCACTGGGTGTTCCTGTCATTGAGGTAAACAGAAGGGCAGAATCCTTAGCTGATGTTATGTGTATAGTGTTAAGTAAAAATTGCATACCTTAAGTAAATCCCAGTGTAATACTTGCAAAGACCTTAATGCTAAATGTACTACATAAACTCATGAGCTAATTTGTTGGGTAAGAACAAGGTCATTCTCTGCTTTCAGTGAGGCAGAGGGTCTTTCTTCAATCCTGAGTACTCAGTCAACTGAACATGAGTGCTAAAATTTCAAATAATAGACTTTTAAGTGAGTGAGAGGAAAGAGGGGGCTAAGGAGAAGGTCGAATGGGGGAGTTATGAATATTTATTTTATTTATAACTGTGTATTTTTCTTGGTTCGAGTTCTTTCTCTCTTTCTACACTCATCTTTTCCAAGTGCTGCAATTTCCTAAATTAGTTCTCTCTCCATGAGACTGTGAAAGAAATTAGGAGGAGAATCTCATTTTGTTTTGGTTTTGTTAGGTCAAAGATGGAATCCATTACTTGGAACTGACATGCCTTAAACCACTTTTAAAGCATGGCATTTGCAGCATTTCTCTTTATTAATCTTAAAAACATCCTTCCTTTCTCCGCTGTTTAAGACCGGTTTCCTTCTCAAAGTTCTCCCCATTCTCAGTTTCTTCATGAGGGTGCAGTGATGCCCTCCACACTGGGACCACTGCTTGCTTTTTCTAGGCGAAATGAAGCAGTTGACTGAAGAGTTCCAGGGTTCAGGCATCTCTTCTCCTCCGAGCCCCAGGCACCAGCAACCAGCACCACCTGCTTTTTTTTTTTTTTAATTTTTTAAGATTTTATTTATTCATTCAAGACACAGAGAGAGAGAGAGAGAGAGCACGAGCAGGGGGAGAGGCAGAGGAAGAAGCAGGCTCCCCGCTGAGCCAAGAGCTGGACATGGGGCTCCATCCCAGGACCCTGGGATCATGACCCGAGCCGAAGGCAGATGCTCAACCATCTGAGCCACCCAGGCGCCCCGCACCACCTGCTTTTTTACCAGGCCCTGCTTTTCCCTGTCTCTATGCCTCTCTCCCCCACATGCACTCCACCTTCTCTCCTCAGCTCTCTCATTCAAGTCTCAAATCATGCTTCAAGACACAAAAGCTACCTCCTCCCCTAAGCCTTCTCCAAACATCTCCTTTTCTTCCGAACCCAAGCCCCTTTTGGCCACCATCATGGAGTTCACCCCGTGCATATGTGTTAAATTTAATATATCTTATCTCCTTTAGTAGAACACTTGAAATTGAAAGGAATTTTGTGGAAAATTCAAAAGAACCGGTGTTTTATGCCATAAAGAAGCTTCTCTCTTCTATTAAATGAGGCAAGTTTCCATATTTTCTTTTCTTCAAAAGCCTACTGGACATGCAACTGTTTATTAGCTAAGGGGGAAAAAAAAAGATGCCTTTCCATCTCTGTTCCTTCTCCTTTAAATATCTGATATTTACTGTAGCAGGCCTACTGGAGCTGTGTTGAGACCTATATGGGATTTTTTTCTAATTTTTGATGATAATAGCATGATTTCAAAAAAAAAAAAAAAAGATAAAAGTTTACCAGCTGTCTTAGCTTCTCTAGCCAAGCCTGAGACAGGGATCCTTGTTCAAGTGATTTATGGAGGGAGTTGGAAAAGCAGGATGGGGCAACAGGAAAAAGCTAGTATGTCTATGATCTCAGTGGAGACTAAATTTGGCTTTACCCCACAGGGGGCTCTGGAGGATGAACTGCAACACAGACTAAGTCCCACCTTGAGGCAAAGGTTACTCACTGTCTAGTGTTTTGAGGGTGGTGCTGAAGTGAGGGATCTTGCCTCCTTGTTAATGAAGCTCCCATTTGCCTGAGAATAGTTGCCCAGAGAAGAAGTACAGCTGGTAAGTGTTATCAGCTATCACTACAGTTAGGGACAAGTGCTTCCACAGGTAAAGGAATCTGAGTGGACCAACGACAGCATCCACCATCCTGGCCATTTGGACAAATCTATGAAATAGTCCTTACCATGTTGAGAAAGAAGATCTCTTAATTTCAATCTTTCTGCAACATTGTACATTGTTGGCCTTCTTAAGACACTTTCTGCCTTTGATATCCATAAACTACCGTTTCCTGCTTCTTTGTCAGGCTCCTTCATGGTTCTTCTACTCAGCCCTTAAATGCTGGTATCCCTCTTGTCTCTGTCTTAATTATTCCACTTCCTCTGTACTCTCTCCTTGGTGATTGCTTCCATCCTCAAAACTCTAACTAAAATGATATGCTATTTATTTCCAAAACTATATGTACATCTCTATCGCTAGACATGACCTTGATTTTCAATTTAAAATCTGTATAACCCACTGCTTTTGAAGCATCTGCACTTGGATTTCTCACAGGTACCTTATACAAAAGGTCAAATATTAAATATATGATTTCCTTCTCTAAAGTTTCTCCTTATTTTAAAATGGTTGATTTAGAATTAACTGGTTGAAAGGTTTACATTGTGTGTATGAGTAGGAAGAAAAGACAGCACAGGTTACCTATTTTAATAAATGGTACCACCACCCATCGAGCTGTCCAAGGCAGAAGCTCAGGAGTCATCCTTTATCAATACACTTTTACCCTCTACCTCCACGCACTCACTAATTGCCTTCAGTGAACATTCTAAATATTCTAGAATACATGTACTTCTTTTTTATCTTTACTATCATTACTCTGCTCCAAGGTGCTGTCATCTCTACCCTGAGCTACAGCAATAGCCCCTAATGTTTTTCCATGAATGCAGTCTGGCCCCAAACTCATTATAACTGACAAGGTTCTCCTTATCTATTCCCTGCCTACTCTATCTACTCTTCCACCATGGAAGTGTCCTAGCCATATACTAAATACTTTATCAGTTTCTAGAAACTCCATTCTCTTTCTCAGCTTTGACCCTTTACCTGTGCTGTCCTTTCTTCCTACTCACACCCACAATGTAAATCTTTCAACCAGTTAATTCTAAATCAGCCATTTTAAATTAATTTAAAAAGCCCTTCTTTAGGGATGGACCCCAATACATTGACACTCACCCTCAGCATCCTGTACTTTCTTATTGCAATGCTCATTATATTTTATTGTAATTATTTGAAGTCTGATGGCCCTAGTAAAGAGTCCTCTGTGAGAGCAGACTGTATCTCTCTTTGTATGAGGGTAGCCCCTGATACTGAGAACAATGCCATTATATAGCAGGTGCTAAACATGAATGAATACATAAACAGATGCATGATTGATGGGGTCTAATTTTATTCTAGATTCACTGAACTGAGTATCCCAGATTCTGCTGTGTTTTGAAGGGAACACTTGAATCAGAATGTACTCAATCAGGGACATCTCCATTATAAAACTTTGGTCCAGTAGGGGTTCTACCCATATGCTAGCAGAAAAATATATTTTTAAAACTCTACTATGAGTAGTTTAAAACTCTTCTATGTGGGATCCAGTGTCCCAGGCAGAAAAGAGAGGACACCTGCTTCCTCACTTACATGAACACAGCTGGGTCTAACTACTGGTTTTTCAAAAGGGGAGCATGCCCAAATCCTTGGCAGGGAGTCAGATAGGGAAGAAGACAGTGTCTTGTTCCAGTCCACATTAATGAAAACTGGCTCCCTGGAGAGATTCCCTCCTCAGCAATCTGACTTTCACACAGGAGTGAATTCAAAATCTACTTGGTTTTCTTTTTTTACACTCTTTGTCTTTCTCACCCTTTATCCTTATCCACTCTCTTCACTGACCCAATGTCCTGGGGAGCAACTACGATACAGAAGGGATGTCTGGCTTCATGAGCAGGAACAGTCCATGCTCGTTATTCCTCTTTGAAATGCTTCTGACTTCACTCTTTAGCTCCCTCCAAATTCCACTTGCCTAACATTAAACTCTTCTCTATGAGTTGTGCTCTCTCTCTCTTTAAACACACACACACACACACACACATACACAAACCCCACAAGCTTTTGAAAGCTCTTAAAAGGAAAACATCACTTTCATCCTTTACAGTACAAGGTCTGCAGATCAATAACCTCACTGGGTAAATCTTAAATGGATCACACTGAGGTAATACCAAGGGAGAAGTAAAGCTGAGGGCAATGGAGGAAAGTGGTTGAAATCACCACAAAATTATAAACATTTTTATTAACTGACAAATGGAATATACCAAAATGAAAAAAAGTCAAAAGGTGAGCAAAGGGGTTTACTATTAAAATTGCAGGGTTAACTAAAGCAAAGTCTCTCCAAGTGTGAGACTTAAAAACCAGGAAAGCCCTCACTGATACATGACGAGCTTGGCTGGGCAGTCCTTGAGGCGGGGAACCCCAGGGATAACTTGATCAGCATCTAACTTATGATGCTGAAACCAAGGATGCTTATCCAGCCTAACTCCTGGAGTCTAAAACCAGGTCAGTGTTGTAATCAAATATGTACTGGTCTTCTTCTTCTTCCACTAACCCTAAGGATCTAAATGCAATTAAATGCATTTGAGTTTTCTTATTCCCATATATAGGAGACTACCGGCTAGGGAGAGAAAAAAAAAAATAAAGGGAAAACCATCCTAACATAGTGTGAAAATAAAAACATATGAAATAAGATAGCAATTAACAGAAGTAAAAGTCACCAGGAGGAAATTGGACAGTACCTGAGACACTCTAGTGGCCTCCTCTAGGAATTTTTTCATCTCATCCTCAGAGAATACCACGTTCATGGCTGACCCACTGGAAAGGAGAGGAGGCAGGTCAGTTTTTTTCACCACTTTGGAAGAAAAGCATGCTAGACTTGATTGCTTCTCAGAACAGTTCCAGGCAATCTCTAGCTTCAGTCTGGACTGAGTAAGAAGATGCTTTTTCCTAAATTGAGTCTTTACTCCACTTAATCACCAGAACAATCAACCAAAATAAAGAGTCACCCAAGTTGGGGGTGAGAGCTGTGATGATGTCCAAAGAAAACCACGTAAATATAGAGATAGCAGTATCCCAAAGTTTGTCCTTTCTGATTTCCTGTTTTCACTCGGCTGGTTCCAGGTAATTCTTAAACCTTAACAAAATTCATCCTAGAATCTAGCTATTCTTTTTTTTTTTTTTTAAGACTTATTTAATTATTTGAGAGAGAGAGTGGGGGGGGGGGGAGAGCATAGGGGGAGGGGCAGAGGGAGAGAATCTCAAGCAGACTCCCTGCTGAGTGTGGAGCCTGACATAGGACTTGATCTCAGGACTCTGAGATCATGACCTGAGCCAAAATCAAGAGTCAGACCCTTAACCGACTGAGCCACCCAGGTGCCCCAGGATCTAGCTATTCATACCCTGTTCCTTCAGAGGTCATTGACAATAGCTGATTTTAACCCACAGGTCTGCTGTCAAAGCAGGTCATTCTACTACCAGCCAGGTCACAAAAGCACAAATTTTTTACACAAATATAATGTACAGTATCTGACTGAAAAGTATTCAACTGTGTCCTTCTTATTAATTGCTTGAGAAAGAATGCTGATTTCAATTTATGCTGAATTTTGATATTTTCAAAGTGAGATGGGAAGAAAGAAGGAGGAATAAGAAGAGGGAAAAAATAAGGAAGAAAAATACTACTTTCCACTTCTTTTTAAAAGTAGCATTCTTTATCTTTTCTACTCTATTACATATTTTTGCATAAAGAACTTTCAATGTCTTCATCTATTTAAGACAGGAAGGCTAAGTCAATAACATTGATAATTCACAGTATAGGAAACTGGAACAAAGAGACAGATTGCAGAGATGAGAAAGGAAGCACAAGAGTCAAAGCTGTTTTCTGCAACCCTCCCTTAAATGTCTGTGTGTTGTTTAAATTAACTTACATTAATACCTCAAAGAAGTATTATTTGATGGTGATTTACAAAAAATGTCATTTAAATAAAAAGGAAAGTTTTCCACCTCATTTCAAATTTTTCATTATTTTAAAGGATCCCATCTCAAATTCCATTTACACTTTCAAATTGTGCACAGCAAATTGTGTTTCTCTTATTATCCCCTGTTCAGTGAAGTCATTCCCTACATGTGGTAACATCTGAAGAGAGTAAGTGATAATTCACAACTTCTCCTTTGATGATAGACCTTCGCTTCAAAGTTTAATATAAAAGATCCTCACTATCCCTGTCCCTCACCATTATAATTCATCTACTAAAAAATGTGATCTCAAAAACTCAAAAATTCAAACCAGAGGCACCATTGGAAGGTGCTGACAACAGTCAGAGATAAGCTGCCATTTCTGCTGACTAGAAAACAGATACTGGAAAGAGACGTCCCAGGTTTGTTCTGGTTTTGCTTTTTGGGTTTTTTAAATTGTTCTCTTCTCTAATGTAAAACTATCCTCCCTCAGTTTGGCAACGGGACGCCCTAAGCCATGCTTCTAAGATGGAGGACTGTGGACTCTTATTGCCACCCTCTGAAAGAAAAGCAGTAGGCTGAAGGACCGTGCATAGGTCCTCACTCCGGCCATGTTGGTCTGGGGACGGTGGACGTATTTACAACTTACCACACATCAAAGCCAAGTGCTATTAGCATACAGCACGCCATTCTGTACCTCCCGATTTTTAAATCATTACCTTGGGAGAACAGTACATTACCTCAAAACATAGGAAGGTCTCAACAAGCAGGGGTAGCCCACAGACTTTGCAAATTCCAGTGCTTCATTCTAATTAATAGAAACAACAACAAAAAAGTGCATGAATAGTTTAAGATACTCAGTAGAACTGCAGAAAGGCATCTTCAGAACAAATGGTAACACAACTCTTTTTATTCTTTCTCTCAAAAGACACCATTAAAATGTAAATTGGACATTGAAACATGTAAAATTCCTAGTTTCTAATTGTAAATATCAATCAAGCTCTAAAATAGTTTGAACGTTTTTCATTGTCCGAATCTTAATGAGAATACTCTTAACAATTTATAACCAGCACTTAACTGCAATGATGGAAATACACCAACTTTAAAGTAAAGTCACTGAGCATAAGTGCCTTCTACCTGCCCTGAAGTTAACATCTGCAGTAGTTAACATTCAGATTACAACTCTTCAAAAGTGAACATTAAAAACAGACAAGTGTTTCTCTCCTTACCAAAGTGTTAACAGCCTTCCAGGGCGCCTGAGCCACCTTCAGCTCATCCAAGACAGCTGAGAAGATGGAGCGATCCTCGGCCCTGTCGATCTGCAGAGGGCTCGTGCCCATGATCTTGACACCATTCTTGTACAGAGGGACTGCCAGATTGTTTGGAATCTGACCCCCAACTGAGATGATGCAGCCCCCACATGCCTGGACAAGACACCACAGTATCAGCCGTTGGGGTCACTTCATGATGAATGAGCAACTGCTTCACATGTTGTGACCATTTCATGTCTCCCATCAATAGGCAATATTAAGTTATGCCCCCAAAGAGATAAACAAACTTCATTCTTACTATCCAGGCACTTACCTGCTAAAATCTATGTGAGAGTTCCATACAACTACATATGATTACCACGTCAGACTTCCACGCATCTACACATGAATGTGTGACATTGACGTGCATGACAATTAGAAAAAGGAAATCAAGACAATTAATATTTTCACCATGTACTCTACTGTAATCAAGTGCTGCTTGGACTACTGTGTAATTTCCTAAATGGACATAGATCTTTCCTTCTAACCCTCACCTCTCCTGTTCCTCTCCACCCCAGCCCTTCACATTCAGATTAATCATCCTGTGAAACTGATTCACCAAGTCACTCCTGTTGAGTTGAAGCTTTGAGTTCTCCAAAGTTTCCCAATGCCTAAAGCACAAAGTGTAAGCTCATCACCATCAATAGGACAATGAAGAGTCTCTAGCCTTTTTTGTCACCATTCTTCTCAGCACCAAGAAGACCTCCTATTGAGTGTCCCAAACTATGTGCACTCCCACTAGGAAGCTTTCTGCCCACTTAACCTTACCTGCCTTTGCTACTTCTCTCCTTTTTCCCTGTCCCTTATCTAAACTCCACCATCTCTACACTACAGTCCATTCTAAATCCTACCTCCCATTTTTACATCCTCTCTCCTTTAGAGTTACCTTGGCTCTTGTCTACAGTACCCAGTAACAGATTTTAGTCCCTGTTTCCTTCCTATTTGCCCTACAAGCAGTGTCTGAATCTTTAACCTTAATCTTCCTATTAGTAGTCAAAACTTCCAGATTTTTTTTAAAGATTTTATTTAGTTATTTGACAGAGACAGCGAGAGAGGGATCACCAAGCAGGAGGAGCTAGAGAGGGAGAAGCAGGCTCCCTGCTGAGCAGGGAACCTCATGTGGGATTCGATCCCAGGACACTGGGATCATGACCCGAGCTGAAGGCAGTCACTTAACGACTGAGCCACCCAGGCACCCCAAAACTTCCAGATTAAAAAAAAAGAAGAAGTTCCTTCCCATCTTAATTCCCTCTGTGAAAATCCCTCCAACATTCAGTCTTCATGTCTGTAAAATTAAAATAATATCTGTCTGCTTCACAAGGTCACTATATAAGTTAAATAAGAAAATAAACATTAAAGGCCTTACAAATTATAAGTGCATAAGTAAGACACTGTTATTAATATTGGAAAATATTATTATATCTGATAGACCATTGATCTTGGAATAATTTGTATTTGCCTTAATAACCTACTAATGAATATTGGAACTGCTGAAGTTATAGATATGTACCAAATGCATTTTATCATTATTTGAAATAATTCTGAAATAGTCTTAAAAAGGATAAAGCTTATTTCTCTTTGATGAGAGCAGTGAAAGTAGTGCCTAAGCAAACACCCTACAATTGAGTACTTAAATGCCTTGTGAACAGTATGGAAAACAATAATCCACAGTTCTGCATATTTATAAGTGCACTTAAGCTGCTTTTATCATTTTTTATGTTCAATATACATCTTTGCAAAACCTTTAAGATTTATTCTTTGTACTATAATATTTTTATTTGTTTATTTTTAGTTTATTAGCAGAGTTAATACTTTAGAGGCTTAAAAACTAATTCTTCAATTAAATGCATACAAAGATTTCTTACGTGAAACACTTCAACATAATTTCTAAAATTAAAAGAGAAGTATCAACCTGTGAGCAAAAATTGGGGTCCACTGCACTAAATGGGAGCTCAAAGTTGAGTGAAAAGTCTTTAATAAAAACACTAACATTTTTCAAAATGTTCTATGGAATTGCTTTTTATTTTTCAACAGATTAGCAACTTTCAAGACAGTAATAATATAAACTGCTACTATTCCTTAAGGATATTACTATTTGCCCTACACCATCTGTTTTGACCTTCACTGTATCCCTCTGAGGCAGTTATTACTCTCTCCATTTTACAGCTAAAGAAACTGAGGCTCGGTGAAGGTGAAATGACTTGCACATATTTCTAATCTAGCAAATACAGCCAGTATTAGAACTCAATTCTCCACACTGCAAAGCAGCTATGTTTAACTAATAAACCAAATCTTTGAATCTTAAGCTAACTCTATTTTTCTGCCTGATTTCAAGGGTAGTTACTGTTAGAGGTTGCAAGAAGAGCTATTTCTAAACCATTCTTTTTGAAAAGTGGTAGAAAAACATCCTCTGCAAAACCCCATTCTCATCATTGACTCCAGAAATAAAGATCATCCCTGGAAAGGCAAGTACATTCACAGGATGCTTTAGAGTAATGGTTGATGATGTAGTGTAGTTTTGCCCACACAGCAAAAGGAAGTCAGTACAAGAGAACATGTTTGCAGGATGAAGTTAATATAGGACAGTTTTGTGGAAGAATTCATCTTAAATTGGCCCCAACTGCAAGCACAGAACTAGCAGGGACTTAAGGAGAAGAACTTGGTTTCCCACATGGGTAAATGATCATTATCATAATCACTTAAGCCTAAATAGTTTTAAATAACTCACTGACATAAAATATTCTAAAATTCAGATTTGTCTCACAGATCTCTAAATACTTTAGGCTGAAAATAATTCCATCAGGGTCCCAAAGTTCCACTGACCTTACCTGGATTTGTTTCTATCTTTTTACTCAGTTTAGTTTCCTTTTTTTTTTTTAACTTAGTATCACTAAGCTAAGACGACACCACACAAGAATATTTCTGAAACGGTATTCAAGTGCAATCACACCACAAATGTATTTTTAGTACTTTGGTTTGTCCTTATTTTTATGGGCAAATTAAAAGCTATATTATAGACAGAATGCAAGAGAGAAAATATATCTTACTAACAGAAATAACACTTAATTCATTAAAAGTTGACCCTGATTTTTGTAATTTCGTGTATTATCTCTAATTTACAAAACTCTACTCTTTGTACATCTGTCTGTGAGATTGATTTATTATCTTTACTGTGCTTTATTATCTTAGTAATTCACATTTTAGTAAAACATTTTCAATACTTTAGGCAGACCCTTAAGATTATATTTAATTACAGTTAAATCAAATGCTAGGAATGAAACCCAATTCTACTTTAGAGTCGCACAATCTCCAATGGGTTTTGTCTACATTAATCAATGTTTGTCATTCATTCATTTAACTCAAATTGTGTTACAGAGATGCCATTGTATATGTATATACATATAGCATTAGGTGTTAAAAATAGAACAATTACATCATTAATCAGAGTACATTTTTATGGGGTATGATCCAATAAATTATTCATTATAAAATCAAGAAAAATTCAGAAGGACTCAAACTAGACAGGGACAACATAAGGTGTCAGGTATATTGCCTGGCATTTTTAGACTCAGTCTGGTTTTTAATGAGAAATTTAAAAAAAAAGAGAGAAATGGGTCTTTTGTGGGTCCGGGATATAGAAGAAAATTAATGTTCATTTATATAACTTTTCAAACCATGAGATCAAGAGTGCATGCTCTACCGACTGAGCCAGCCTGCTTTACTCACAGGGCATGTCACTTTTCTGACACACACCCCCCCCCTTTATGTTTTCTTTAGAAGTGCATCCTTATTGCCATGGGAATAGCATTGGTCCTGAACTAGACCAAGAGACCTATCATCCTATGTAGCTATGTACCTTATTGCCCTTCTAAAGTGACTCAAATGTGTGTTTTGAGTAAGTTTAGATGTGCTTCCAATTTTCTGCAGATTTACTACTGAATGTCTCAGTGCCTTTAGCATTACTAGGGACACCCACAGCTGGATTATGACAGTCTCCTGGAGGTTGTGAGGAGATACACAGCAACCTCATAGAAGGAGACATACACACATATGTACATGTGTGTATGATATGTGAATATGTTTTTTTAACATTTCCTGTGGGATAGTCTAACAAATACATCAATGGAATATTGCTCTTATATTTTCCAATATGACATTTAAAAGTATCTTACATAGTAGTACTATAAATGCCAATCAGCTTCAAAGAAGGGCCAATTTATTTTTTACCATCATACTGAATTCAGTTATTATAAAAGGATCTCATTAATATCCATGTATAACCATATCCAAAGGCAGCTGGAGAAGTTTTTAAGCTTTCCTTAAACCATTTCATGGGGAAATAATTAATTATGTGTAAAATGCCTGCTGCAATTCCTTGTAATCCTTGTTAATATTTTTAAACAATTATGTAATTTTTCATATATTTATGTTATGGGTCCCAGTTTTATTCTTTTTTTAAAAAGGATTTTATTTATTTATTTGACAGAGAGAAAGCGTGCGCACAAGCAGGGGGAGCAGCGGGCAGAGAGAGAGAGAGAGGGAGAAACAGGCTCCCCAAGGAGCAGGGAGCCCGATGCGGGACTCGATCCCAGGACCCTGGGATCATGACCTGAGCAGAAAGCAGTCGCTTAACCAGCTGAGCCACCCAGGCACCCCTCCCAGTTTTATTCTAATGTTTTGAAGGTAGGGAGCTGGTTTTACACCTCCCCATCCTGCTGAACCTGGTATTTAAAAGGTATTCAAGATATATTTGTAGAATGCACTTGTTTTGATCCCCACCTGAAATGAATCTTAAGAAATTATTAGAAAAACCATGTCAGAGAGAAAAATAAAAATTCCTGTATATTCTACCCAGGGGTTCAATTTCATTATATCAGAAGATAAGTGGGTCAAGCCCAAATGGATAACTATGATGATCTATCCATCCTAAGTTTTTCTATTTTTCTTCACTGTAATAAAATCATCACATGTTCTAGCACTGAACTTTACACTTTCTAATGTGGTTTCAGCCACAAATCTCCTTATCTTCACAGTACCTGCATGTAGCACATATATACGCTCATCTGGTTCATTAACCAAAAAAAAAAAAAAAAAAATAGAATTTAGGAAGTTTGCACAACTCAATGAATTGTCCAGTCAAAACTTGAACTTAAGTACTGTGGCTCTAATTCAGTATTTTTTTTTCCCTAAGTGACCGTATTTTATACACAAGGATGATTCTCCATAGTAGGGAATTAACTGTAATGACATCAAAGACACAACCACTAGACATCACTCTGAAATCTTCCAGCAGTTATTTTTTTTAACTGTAAGATATTTCAACTTGTCCTATAGACTTACAGTAAACTTTTGGTCATAAGAATGCAGAGTAAAGATATTCTCGATAATACTAGAGTGCGGGTGGAAGAAGAACTGTCAGAGAAAACTAGAAAAGTACTGATATCGTTCAGAATGAACTCCGATCTTAGACTGAAGACTGATGGCTCCATCTGATGGCACACAGAATCAACTGGTCATTTGTGAACAACCCCTCTGGGGACCATCCATTATTAAACCGCAACAACACAGGAACCAGAGAGAGGCGGCTTATTGTATGTCTAGATGATCAGTTAAATCATCCTGCAAAATATTTTGGAGGGTTGTCTTGTACTAGCTAATATGTGTCTGGCACATGTTACCAAGAAGAGTTTTCAATCTAGCTGGAATGCTTAGAAAGAAAAAAATAATCTCTCTGTGCCAGGGCCTCAAGACTCTAAGGCTGGGATCATTTTTTTTTAGAGTTTCACTACAAAATTAGACAGTGGGAGGCACTGCAGCTCTTTCCCCTAAGGGGAATTACAACATAAATCTATGTACATGTAGCTGCATCTATAAAGTATGCACTGCATATATTTTTCTTTCTTTTTTTTTTTTTTTCTCTTTTTACCTCCTGATGGTAGATGTCTAGGATTCTCTCCAAAGACAACTCTTCAAAGTACAGTTTGTCACACTCATCAAAGTCTGTGCTCACGGTCTCAGGGTTGCAATTCACCACCACTGTCTTCTTGCCAAGCTGACGCAGTGTGCGGATGCTGGAGACTGCACACCAATCAAATTCCACACTGCTGCCTGTCGAGAGGGTGAGGTTGGGAAGAGGGGTAAAAGAAACATGAAGTTACAACACAAAGAGCAGCAGAAAGCTATGGCTCAGGCTAAGGAAGCTAATCCCCTCTCATTGCAATTTTTAAGACTCCAAAATGTAAATTTCAGATCCATTATGCACACTACAATAATAGTAGGAAAAACAGGGACTAATTAAACAACAATGACATGTTGGCTTATCTTGTCTGCTAAATTCTGCAATAGGGAATCTCCATATTTGAAACATTCAAATTCAAAGTTAATGGGAGATCATTGTAACGATTTTTAAAAAACCCTCGTTTACGGAAAAGAACTCAAAGTGAACATACTGACCTCAGTACACAATAGTCAAGCTAGTGATCAGAATACTGGAGTTCTTGTTTTAGTTATTCCACTTACTCTGCTGTCTGAGGGCTAAACCCAATGATCCCTGAAGTGCCTTGGAGCTCTGACATATCTTGATTGACTGGAAAATCCTGTCCTTTCCAAGCATATCCTTTTAAGCTTGGCAAGGTCACCCCATGCAGAGTGAGTGACCTTCTAAAAAGTAATTTGAAGTACAAAAATGGCATAAATACCTCAAAATATCACCTCTACTGGGATGCCACAGAACTGAAAGTCCTGGGATTTGTACTAATTCTTTGCATTAGGATTTTGTCTCCTAAAAATCCTTATCAGAACAATAATTATCCAAATATAGTAGCATGCCAACTTTCACTATCAATTAAGTATATACTTGATTATCAGCCTAGTTAGTCTTCCCTGAGTCCTAAGGTAATGCAGGATTGTTACATAAATTAGGTAAAGTTTGAATAGGAAGGAAGAAAGGTCTACAGAAGAGAACGGCAGGTCCTAGTGGAGGTGTTCAGGCCATTTAGCCTAAGATAACTAAAGGGGTAAAGATATAAACACTTTCGACCTACTTCAATATTTGACCAAAGATTGCTGAAGTAGGAGATCCTGAAGCACTTGATTAATTGTAAAACCTAAAATAAACTATGTTTAAAGTAACAGAGTAAGACTACATACATTTTAAATTATGTATTTCATCATTTCCATACTAGAATAACTTGTGAGACTAAATGTTAAATACACTTGTTGAGAAATACCATTGTCTATTTAAATATATACTTTGTAACTGTAAATTATGATTATTATATTAATGTTATTAAATGTCTAATTTTAAGTGACTGGGTGAGGTGTAACAATTTCTGCTGAGAACATTTTAATTAAATTATATAATGCTCTGTCTATGCACCAATGATAAAAGCTCTTTGCGTTCGATATCAACAGAAGTCATATACTCACAGATCTCATCTACAAATGTAATTTCTGGTTGATAAATGAAGTTCTTGAGCAAATCTAAATCTTTGCGTAAAACTGTGCCAGATGAGAAAAGGTCAAAGTGTAATTCATTCCCTAACCTCAGTGAGAGGCTCAATTTAGTTCATGAAGATAAAAACATAAAAGGGGGGACATGGTGAAACAGGAGAAGGAATTACAGTTGAGACTTGCATCTGAGTCTCACTTGTACCATTTAATAGCCATATCAACCTGGGCTTTACCTATCTGAACCTCAGTTTCTTAATTTGCAAAATACTTATTATAACAGCATCTGTTTTCATAGTTCTTAGAATAATAGAATGAACATGTGTGAAAAGTACTATATGAACTATAAAGTCTTATGTAAATATAAGTTATCACTTTACCAATGTGATATGGACCACAGCCCAACACCATCATTCCATGGTCATCAAAATTGATATCATGCTCCTGAGAAGAAAAAAAGACACAGAAATTATTGTGTGTTATTCTTCAATCTAATTAAACTCTTTGTCCTGTCACTGAGTCTGTCTTTCTCATTCTTTCTCTCATTGACATGTATCCTCTACTAGTCTCTGGGAACTCCTAAGTATAACGTATAAGCTCTACTTAGTCACAAAAACTAAGTTCAATATTTTTTAATTAAATAGCCATGAGAACACACCATAATTGTATGTTCATGTAACTGTTATCCTTATTATATTTTTACTTGTTTGATTCCACCATCTTAAGGCAGTTCTGAAAAGATTGAGTATGGACAGACATTATCACATCTGACCCACACGATGTCATTTTTAATACAAGATTACTAGATAAACAAAAACACAAAAATTATATTCCCGCATTGTGGACCATTTACTAAATCTAGAGCTTTCTGCATATAGCAATTTGGCAGTTCCGACCTGACCATTGTAGGTAACATAGAGGTAGTTTGTTACTGATGGGTATTCTGCAGCCAGTGTATCGATCTGCAAGAGAAAATAAATAAATAAATAAATTGGGATTTTATTCCCTGTTGTATTTTTTTTGAAGAATAAAAAAATTGGGCTGTGTTCATATCCCTTTAATGCCTCTTACTATCAGATACAAAGACAGATAAAAAGGTAGGTACAATTCAATTACTTTCTAATTCTGAAAATGAGATTGGGCGGAGGAACAATGATATAATCTAGTTACCATCTGAGCAATAAATAACAATGCACACCCCAGAGCGTCACTGATTGATTACAGCAGTACTTTTCATGTACATAGCAAAATGGTCAGTCAACTCGTTACCAGGAAGATTTACCCAGATAGCTATCTAAAGCAGCTCAAATCAGAGCAAAATGACCTATATGTAAGAATGTCTTTGGTTTGCATATTAATGCATACGATTTAAGTTACCTATGGCACTGAGAATGAGATGACACAAATACCTTAAAGCATGGGGAAGAGGGGAAGGGGACAAGGTCTCATTGAACGTATTTGGAAAAAGTAAATCAATTCAGTTCTCTAAGGCCAGGAGCTCAGCTTAGTGAGCAAGAATTCAGGGCCAACAGGGCAGGCCAGTGTAAGGCAGGTGAGAAGGAAGAAAGATAATTGCTGACTAGAATATATTCAGCATCAAACCTGAGACCAAAGGGTATGCATCTGCCACCTGAGCACGTGGAGAAAAGTCAATGATTCTAAAGGACAAAAACCAGCTGGTGGTACTTTAAGCCAAAGCAGCCCTCTACTAAAGTCCAAAAAAAAAAAAAAACCACAATGGTACACCTATGAAAGTTATTGTGTGATTGCCATGGATACTAGATGAGCTCATTATACCCAACCCTATCACAATGAATACTAAATGAACCATAATGATGGGGCACTTAAAATAAAGTATCACCCTGTAAAAAGTTAGTGCCAAAAGAGAGAACTATTCTTTTCAAGAGGTCAGCCACCATACTAGGGTGTTTCAAGTCCTTCCTCTACACTAAGGATTTATCTTATCACAGATATATTTGCACATGGGTCAAAAAGTAAAAGAGAGGTCATTTGGATTTTTTTCATTTAGGCAGAGAAAACCACGTACTCCCTCTGACCTTTACGTCCCAGTGCCCCTTCAACCTTTCCCTTTTAAGCTTAAATCAATCCTGTGTTGAATAAAATTGGTGGCATCATGGGCATCGATTAGACAAGTAGAATCATTTTTTATTTTATTTTTTTAAGATTTTATTTATTTATTTGAGAGACAGAGTGAGAGAGAGAAAGAGCACAAGAGGGGGGAGCGGGAGAGGGAGAAGCAGACTCCCTGCCAAGCAGGGAGCCCGATGCGGGGCTCGATCCTGGGACTCCAGGATCATGACCTGAGCCGAAGGCAGTCGCTTAACCAACTGAGCCACCCAGGCGCCCGAATCATTTTTTAATTCCACCCCTCTTTCTATTGGCAATGGCTCTATGAGCTGGTGCCTATGTTTCCCCCTTCGAGGAAAGGGAAACTCCTTTACCTGTTTCACCCAAGGATGGATGTTTTTCTTTAGCCTCAGCTCCCTTGTCTGGGCCTCAGTCAGCCCAAGGCATTTTGAAATCTGCTTGTCTGAGAACCCAATCTCCTTTGACTTTTTCAGGGTTTCTTCTGTAATGGACTCACTAGGATTTAATGAAAAAGAGAGAGTCAAGTTTAGAACAGACACAATAAGGACCAGTGAACTGTTGAATTTCAAAAACACCAAAGACTCCTTATTTTCTATCTTCAACATGTTTAGATCTCCTATCTTTTAAAAATGCACAAATAAATAGCCCACTGAATCTTCTAGCCTCTATGAAATCTTTCAGTATTTTCAATGCTGACATTTCCAAACATGTGGTTTCTGGTGCCTTCTTCTCTTATTTCCTGAAAAAATGGCTTTTGCGTTTACTGTCTTAATGGATCTCCTCTTTCAAAATAACCATGGGCCTTCCTCTTACTAAATCTAGGAAACTTTTCTCAAGTTTCTTCTCCTCAACCTGTCAACATATGACCTGCTTGATGTTTCATTCTTTAAAGATACCTTCCTCTGGCTCTGATAAGTTGCTGCTCACCCTACTTTTTAATTCACAAAAATTATTTACTGGTTTTCTCCCCCACCCAAGGCTCTGTCTTTTTGTTACCAGATTTAAGACTAAAGTTCTACCTTCTCTCTCCCTCTAAATTTAACCACTGTCATTGGCTCAAGCAGCATAAGTAGTCAATAATTCTCAAATCTGTAGCTCCTTCTCTAATGTCTGACCTATGCTCTCGTCTTTATGTACAGGTTCTTCAGGAATCACCTTCACCTGGGAATCCCAACATTGTGTCAGACTGGGTATACTCTCCATAAACTGTCCCTATTTACTAATATCACATATCTGCATATGTCGACAAGACAGTATTTGTGTTGTTTCTCTCACCTGTAATGACTTTGACATTCCTATTACCTACCCAACTGCTCCCCAACTCCCAGCCACTGTTTATAGGTCAACTAGAGCCAAGTTTCACCCATGAAGATTTCTCGGTCTGCCCTCACCCATAGATCTTCCTGGGCTCTTCACTGACTCATTTGCTTGGAGCCAGGAGCAGAGTTGGAACCATACTACTTAGCATGTCAATAGTGCCAATATTTTTAATGTTTCTTAGCTTTTATTCACCAACCTGACTTTTTTTCCTGCTAGATTCATGTTCCATGATGACAAAGAATACATCTACCAGATCATTCCCAAAGATTAGCAGGCTAGTCCACAGACAACATTCAATAAATATTTATTAAGTGAATAAGGGAAACTGGACTTCAACAGCTTTTATAGAAAAGACAAAGTTATTGAAATCAGCTTGTAACTAGAATTCAAAATGTACCAAAAAAAATTGTAAAAAACCAAGGTACAGAAGAATAAAACACCTCTGTAAAAGTATATCTAACTAAATAGCTACGGGCCAGCTATTTCAAGCAATAGTCAATACAATAAAATTCAATTATAACAGTCTGATAGTCAATACAATGAAATTAAAATATAACAGTATGTTCTCAGAAGATCTAATAATAAATAAAACATTTTCATTGAAATTCTGCTAATAGAATGTAGTTGAATTAAATCTATTGCATTTTGTTCATTCTATTTAATCTTCTTTAATTAATTCATATTCTGAGTTTAGAGAAGAGAGAATCAAGCTGGTATATTTAATAGCTATTTCTCTGGTTTTTGGATATCAGTATTAGTTTGGGTTTTTACAGCTATGTCTCTTCCTAGTCAATTTGCTTTTTCTAAGGCACTGAAATTTCCTTCTGTCTCTCAATTCATTATTTCTTCCCAATAAATTTAATATCTCATTTTGATTTTTTAAGCTCCCCAAGTATTTGATAAATATTCTCCCAGAGCAACACATTTTCCTGTCAAATTCTTGAACGTAATCTGCATTAAGTATTATTAGTCACTTGCTATGGGTGCCTAGTACTGGGCTTCATGCTCTAGAACGATGTTGTTCAATATGGTAGCAATTAGCCACATGTGACTATTTAAATTATAAATGTTAATTAATTAAAAAATTTTAGAATTAAATTTTAGGTTCACAATTGCACTAGCCACATTTCAAGTGTTCATTAGCCATATGTGGCCAGTGGTTCTGTTACTGTATTAGATGGTGCAGATTACAGAATATTTTATCGTCACAGAAATTTCTACCTACACAGTGCTGCTCATGAAGATACAAAACAATATTTGAGACAATGCAATGATAGAGAGCAATTCAAAACATTTTATGGAGAGATAAGCTGTGTAGTGCAATGTGAGGTCAGAGAAAAGAGATAACAATGCGAGTGGATGTAGTGGAGAAATACTGTGGCAGTAGAGGGAAGAGAATAGAGCCATAAAGAAAGTTCCGCTTTATATGGAGGAAGAAGTTGACAGACATACTATAGGCAAGGGCAACTGTGTCTGCAATAATTTGAGACCGTGATGGGCATGGCAGGTATAGAAACCATACTGAGGATTTGTAGTTAGCAGAAAATTATGAATGGTGAAGGTGGGGCAACATTCACTGTCATTCTTACATCAGTGCTTTAACACTTAGTGAACATGCACCGTGTCTCAGGCTCTGTGCTACCTATTTTATTTTTAAAAATTCTTTATTTAAATTCAATTTAGTTAGCATAGAGCAGATTATTAGTTTCGGGGGTAGAATTCATCAGTTGCATATAACACTCAGTGCTCATTCCATCAAGTGTGCCCCTTAATGTCCATCCTCCAGTTACCCCATTACCCACATCCACCTCCCCTCCAGCAACCCTCAGTTTGCTCTCTATCATTAAGAGTCTCTTCTGGTTTGCCTCCCTCTCTGTTTTTATCTTATTTAATTTTATTTCTGTGCAACCTATTTTAATGATGGAGAGATAAAATATCGAATCTCTACATTCAGGGAGGTCAGAGTATATTGGGAGGCAAACAAATAACCATCGATGTGCCTGCACTGTGAGAGGTGCTGAGGAGAAAATGTATGCAAGAGAAGGCTGGGGCTCAGGGGAAATGCTCCCAGCTGCCACTGGGAACTCTGGAAAGGCCTTACCCAAGGGATGACTGCTGAGCTCCTGAGGGCTTTTGAAACACCCAAGTTTCTGGTGTTTATCTTTAGTCTCGCAAAAAAGAAAAAAATTGAGACAAAAGCAGAAGAAGAATTTGTTTGTTGCTATTTGTTTTGGAAATGCATATTTTCACTTTTTTGCCAAGATTATGTTCCTAAATCAATTGCTCATTTGTTTATGTGCAAGTGTGCATTCAGCCTCACAGTGGAAGTCCTTGATAAGCCGTTTTTCTAAATTAGAACTATGCATGATGTTCTTTTTAAATAAATATATTTAATTGTGAGTTTTAGGAAAGATAAATCATATTAATGTTTACCTGCATGGTGAAAGGCTACACATTTTTTCTGTGATCTGCAATTTTGTTAAAAACATAAGTATGAAGCTTGAGTTAGGTGGAGAAATACTGTACATATAACATTAAGCCAATTCTTACCCTTAGATTTTTCTAGCTACTTGCTAGAATATTTTCCCATAATAGTGAGATAGTAGTAAAAGAAAAAAATAAAAATAAACAGATCTTCAGTAAAACATTTCTTTATTATTGCAATAACTATCTGAGGCAAAACCCATATTATGTTACTATATCAGCAGCCACACTAACTTAAATGACTAAATCTTAACCTGAAAAGCAGTAATCCAGACACACTTAGGAAATATGCCTTGAAAAGAGCCATTACACCTGTAATTATGACTACGGACTAGCAAAAATGCAAGTTCTTCAAGTCCAAAGATAACCAGAAGTAATATATTTATCTCGAGCTCTTTGGGTCATGTTTTTTTTTCCCTTGCCTTGAATGATTTATTTTTATTTCTTCTTATAAAGAATATCAGTGAATTCTTCAAAGGTTGCTACATGGCTTTAAATGAAAATTATTAATAATGGTATTAAACAAACAAAAAAAAACATTTAGATTCCTCACATTTATATTAGGGATGAAATATATTTGCATTTGTTTTGTCCACATTCAGCAGTGCAGTCTTTTCTATTACTGAAATATGCATAATTCCTCCTATTATTCTCCACCAAAGAGTCCAATAGAGCATATAAAGACATCTCCAGCAAATATGCAAAGTCTTCCTCCTCGACTCACCAAATAAAATTGTACTCTTACCGACAAGCAAATAAAAAAAGAAAGAAAGAAAGAAAAAGAAAGACTGATTGATAGAATTGGCCTCGTGCATAAAAAATAAAGTGAATTAATTCTGTGCTCAGCTCTGGTGGCAAAAAACAGCTATCTGTCACTAAGACTAACTCAATCATTACTGCTCCCCATAGTATCCCCACACCAGAGAGTTTTCATTATTTAAAGGGGATGCCTGAGAAGAGCAACAGTAACACAGAATAATGAGTCACAAATGATAGAATTTCAGAATGGAGCTTAAAAACTACTTCTCCATAGGCACCCCCTCAATTCATACAGGTGAGATTTCCAAAACAGATGTTATCAAGCCAGACTTGCAGAGTGCATGCTCACAAGCTGATTCCCAGAGTATTTTCTTGGTGAGCCCAAAACAGCTTTTTAACTTTTGCTCAATCTTCAAATACCTAGATCAATAGCATGATATGACATTTTTAAACATCTTGAAAATTAGGGTATATTAAATTGGAATGGCATATGAATATAATCATGTTCATCTATTTTAATTTGAATGCAAATATTAGGTAGGTATGTTCATACGAAGTTCAAAGTGATGTATCTTCTATAGTATTTTATTTATAATCTCTCTGGTTATTAATTTCTACTTTTCAGGCATGTTCATGAAATAGTGTAAAGCATTTCAGTCCTCCTCACTGACAAAATACATGTTGATTCTGACCCAGCACAGCAGTTACAAAGACATGGATAAATTAGATCCCTTCCCACATTCAGTGCTACCCTAATTCTGTGGGGTATCCCGAACTCCAAGACAGGAAGCAGGTAGGTAGCCGCTCTCTATATTTCTTTCCCTTATTCACTTTCTCTGCTGCTTTTGCATAACACAGAGCTGGCCAGCATGTCATTACATAGGGAAGAAAATTGACTTTATTCCCTACTTGTTCTGATACAAAATTTTATTTTATAAATAATAAAATATATAATAAAATAAAATAAGAGACAGTTTGAAGACACGATTCATTAGCTTTGGGCCAGTGATTTAGATAAGGTTAAACCTCTTCAGAGTCAAATGCAAGATGAATAATCTTAAGTGAACATAAAGCTCATTTAACAATGTAGAGATTCAAATACATGCTCCTCATCTTTATCTGCCCACATTGGGCTGTCCTCCATTTTGCCTGCTAAAAAGAACTTCCATCAGAGGGAGACTTTCTTTTTTTAAGAAATCAAGTTAGATGAAAGCTTATTTTAGGGACAGGGCTATAATATTTCTATTTTTCCAAAGGAAAATAAAAACCTTAATTTGGAACAAACTCAAAATAGAATAATTACTAAAAGAAATATAAATGCTGAATTTGTAATTCAAAACTGCCTTTGGCAGCCTCAATAGGGAATGCTCCATTTATATTATTTTGTAAATCAAGGGAACATTATATCAAGCAAGAATGTGATCAGCTGAATGGAGCATATTGCACAAAAGCACTCAGTTTTAAAGTATGTACAATAAAGTATCCTTCTGATATTTGGTATGTATGTGTGTGTACTAGTATGTTTGTGTTGATCTTCACTGCATCCTCGAAAACACACCTTATATGTAACTTTTCTCTCCCCTCCCAGCTTTCCTTGCCTTCAGAGCTCAAGGGCAAACTGCAAAGGTTACACTTCCATTATTGCATAGAAGAATCTAAACAATAACACAAAGAAACACCAAATAGCTGTGATGCTAGTCTTTTCATAATCTTCAGTTCCTCTCTACTTAGTAGCACAAAATGACAGCTCTGAAATTTTAGGAGGAAAAACCCCTTAAAAACAGACAATCAGACTTTTACACACTCTGCCCTAATCTTTTAACAGTTAAGACAGCATGGCTCAGCTTCTACGGCGGGAAGTCTCTTGTGTGTTCTCTGGTTTTATAAACAATACGAGCCTTTCTCCTGTCTGTCTCCGACTTCCAATGTAGATTTTGTTGTTGTTGTTGTTTAAAATTCTACCCTGTCATCTCTGAAACTTCCTCCACTCACACTTAGTCTTCAATAATAAATGATAAAAGGAAATGGAATAAATTCTCCTTAATGAGGAAATTTTCACCTGGCATAAAGGAGCTGGGGAAATCTATTAACTGACTGGAGGAACGCCTGCAGCATCGAAATTACCAGGAGAGCCAGAACACTTCACACAGTCCTCTCTTCCACTTGACTGGCTTTTATCTGATCCACCAACTCACAAGTAATACTAAACAAATTCCCCTCCAGATTGCACAAGCTCTAATGTGAAAATGAGCACTCCACTTGGCCTACAATTATGGGATGGGCTTGCGATCTTATTATTATCTTCTTTTTAAAAATCCCCGAAAAGGCAGAAGCTGAGAAAACACGAGGGCCTGATATTCAGTAATGACACCTGCTTCGATAAGAGCAGAGAACCGAGTAAGAGCTGTGTTCTCTGCCCCGAGACCCGCCCCCCATCAGCCTCTCCCCTGACTTTTACACGGCTTCACAGATTCTTTTTGGCATTTCACAGGTTCAAGACCGTGCCCCAGGCCCAATAATCAGGGAAGTTATTTGTCTTCTCATCTTTTCTTTCAAAGAGACAGGTCGTTACCTCTTTCCTTAAGAGAAATGCAAAAGACACTTTTCAAAAGCAGCAATCATGTTTAGAAAAGCAAAGGATGAAACTTAGGCCATTGGGTAAATACCGCTATTTTCTCTTAATTCTTCAAAGCACGATGCTTTGTTACTATACAGTCATGAGGTCTTTGGAGGAATTAAAAAACTTTGATCTTTACCGCTCATCTACAGGACAAACAATACCCAATGATCCCATGTTCATGTGAAAGCACACCAGCATGAAAATTATCTGTTAGGATCTAGGTCCACTTGGCACTATGGCAATAATGCTACGATATTACAAGGGTTGATTTTCGAGGGACGAGACACTTAAAACTGTATCTCACCTTAAAGGCTACTAAAAACAACAGAATCAAACAAAGAAGAAAATCTTATGAGCAAATGATACTGTAGATATTTTTAAGTAGGCAATTTTAATCTATGAATCTTTTTTTACCAATATTTAGTGATCCCAATAATCCAGAATTATTATGGTATTACTTTTGATCTGGTAAGAACACTTATAAAATACTGATTATAATATCATGATTATAGTCTATGAATACCAAGTAATAATAATGGAGAAAATGACCTAATATAGGTTAAGTTAATTGTCATTTTTGAGCCATAATAGGTCACATTTTGTATCTCGATGATTCCTAGTTGAAAATGCTGCAACTCTCTCTTTCTCTGCCATGGATTTGGTAATGATGAAAAACAAACAGAAAGCACCCTATCATGGTAAGTCATGTCTATTAGTGTGGATGGAACTGGAGGGTGTTATGCTGAGCGAATTAAGTCAATCAGAGAAAGGCATGTATCATATGACCTCACTGATATGAGGAATTCTTAATCTCAGGAAACAAACTGAGGGTTGCTGGAGTGGGGGGTGGGGTGGGAGGGATGGGGTGGCTGGGTGATAGACATTGGGGAGGGTATGTGCTATGGTGAGTGCTGTGAATTGTGCAAGACTGTTGAATCACAGATCTGTACCTCTGAAACAAATAATGCAATATATGTTAAGAAAAAAAAAAAGAAGAAGAAGATAGCAGGAGGGGAAGAATGAAGGGGGGGAAATCGGAGGGGGAGACGAACCATGAGAGACTGTGGACTCTGAAAAACAAACTGAGGGTTCTTGAGGGGAGGTGGGTGGGAGGATGGGTTAACCTGGTGATGGGTATTAAAGAGGGCACGTTCTGCATGGAGCACTGGGTGTTATGCACAAACAATGAATCATGGAACACTACATCAGAAACTAATGATGTAATGTATGGTGATTAACATAACAATAAAAAAGTAAAAAAAAAGAAGTATAAATTTCTAGTTATCAAAAAAAAAAAAAAGAATGCGTTCAAAAAAGCATATTTTTACTAGTCAAGCAGCTTTCACCTGATCAGATTGAACTAAAGGGCAAAGTGTATACTATAGAATATTGCTTCTGCTACTTCTGATTAATAAATTTACTTATAATTTTAAACCCATTCAATAGATCATTTTCCCCAGATTAAGAAGATGTATTCAGTAAGCAAAATCCTGGCTTTTCCCATAAATATAGGTTTCTTATATGTCCAGATTTAAATCCAACAAACAAAAATAAATGCTGTATAAGGCCTCAGTAGAAAACTGAGATAAAATGAGCATTCTTTGATGCTTTAAAATCCGTTATTTCACAAATAAATTTATTTGGAAGTCTTACATTTTAGAACCTCTCCATTATTTTTGTTTAAAGGAAGTCATGTTTCAACAGAGTAGTTTTCCACCTATCAGATGTGTTGTTCCAAGAAACAACAGTATAACTTTCAATATATAACTTTCTTTGACTTCTAGAAACTATTACTTAGAATCGTATTAAAATAAATTACTTAACTGAAGCCTATCTACTGATAACCGCTGCACAGATTTTTTTCCTGCTAAATGTAACATATGTAGGAATAATTTTTGACCAAATTTTTTAGTTCTTGAATGAGCAAATGTAAGCCCTTTCTAGAAAGGAGGTAAAATGGAAAGTCATTTCTAGGAGGATGTGAAAAAATTCTAGTTTTAAATTCCTGATGACAGATCGCATTAGATCTATGTTAATTTCAGGATCACTACCTACATGGAAATCAAAATTCTTTATCACTGAGTGTTTTTCAGAAGAAGACATAAAAATAAACATTGACACCCAAGACAGCAAAAATTCTCGTTTACTTCATGCTAATGACTATAGTCAAGAGCAAATTGAGTAGCTCTCCCTTCAGGCTGCCTAGAGCAAAGGATGGTCAATTAAATCCGTCCATCGTCCATCGGCTGAAGAGTAGGTGGTGGGGTAGGGTTTGAGGCCGTATGTGTAAAATCACCATAGCCACGTTAACACCGAGGTGAGGGCCATTACATTATTATCATTATGTACAACTGGCAAAGAGTGCCTAACTGCCTATTTCGACCTTAAGTAAACATCACCGGCCAAATCTAGAGTCACGCTCCCACTCCACTGAGAAAAGAAATCGTATCAATCAGATGAAATGATAAATATGTGAAGTGTTTGGCACAATGCCAAGCAAGTAAATAAGTGCTTCACACGTGTAGACGCCAGGAGATGAGGAAGAAGGGTAAGAACAGGCACAAGAGAAGAGAAAAAGGAGGAGGAGAAGCAGAAGGGGCAGTTCATCAGAACAAAACTGGTAAGTCATCTAAATCTGGCTCTAGCACCCCAGCGTTTCTCAGACTTTTCCCCTCCTCTGCAACATTCCTGTAGCGATCCCTTGACGTAATGAGGACCAACATACTCTGTACTTCCTGCAAATCACAACTGATCTTGAGAGCACATGTACCCAAGCACTTTCTACACCGTGGGGAGGCATGGCCACTACCCTACGCTCCTCAGGATGAAAATCATGCATTTCACCTCCGAGGGCAGATTCCGAGGCTCTATGCCACCACAAAGACACTTCAAGTATGAATGAGCAGGGGAAAAAATTCTGGGGGCCAGTGAGTGATTATCTAGCTTCTGTAACTACAGCTGAGGCAGACTATTTTGTGTAAAAGTAATTTCCATTATACACTTCAGATTTTTACTGACCTGCATTAACATGGAGGATAAGGTGTTTGCATCTTATTTAAAGAAAAAATACGTGTATATGTTTGTACGTATGTATGTACGTGTATACATGCATATAGACAGTCTTCTATTTGAAATATGGCAAAATGTAAAAGGAAACCCCTTATCCCAGCTCTCCATACCCATGAAAATTCTGTTTACATCTTTTAAAGGTGACTTGCCAAGGCTTTCTCCCTGCCAGGCCCCTGTGTTTTCCCCCCCAAGAGTTCTAGAGAAGGGCACATCTCTTACAATTCTTCTGCTCTAAGTGGGGTCAACAATTCAGGCAGGAAAACACACAGCTCACAACTTGACAGCTAAGGAGGAACTGATCTCCAGCTGTCTGATTTAAAAGTCATATCTCTAAAAAGAAGCTTTTGAAAAGGGTTAGTGACTAGAACCACAGGCAGAAGCCCTGGGCTAGATTCCTTGCTTTCCTCTGACTGCTGTGACAGAAAGATGACACACACCTCAATGTGACTCAGTTTCACCATCCACAAAAATAGACTAGTGATATTTTCCACCCGTATTATAATGGAAATGCACCTTTAGGTCACCAGAGAAATATAGATCTCTGTCTTATAAATAATATATCTTTTTTGCCTTAACCTTCTTCACTGGGTAATTAAATTAGAACCTTCACCACAACTGTAAATACCAGTGAATATTTCTCACAATAACTTTTAAGAAAATTTGCAATTTTGAGAACCCAGATAGTTTTTTGTTTTTAATCAAAAATACAAAAATTTTGTCTCGTTGTCAACAGGCAATAGAGATTTTGTAATGCCCATATAGGTATTATAATGTTTCCAGCGTATATAAATCTCCATTTGATAATATAAAACAATTAGATAAATCCCCTTTTAGTAGAAAGCAGTTTATTCAAAGTCTTCCTACTTAATCAGTAGATATATAGTCACTTAAAAAAATGAAAATACAGGGCGCCTGGGTGGCTCAGTTGATTAAGCGACTGCCTTCGGCTCAGGTCATGATCCTGGAGTCCCGGGATCGAGTCCCGCATCGGGCTCCCTGCTCGGCAGGGAATCTGCTTCTCCCTCTGACCCTCCTCCCTCTCATGTGCTCTCTCTCTCTCTCAAATAAATAAATAAAATCTTTAAAAAACAAACAAATGAACAAACAAAAACTAACAACTGGAGTTCCATTATAAGGATTGGTCATAAGTTAGCTTTCTTATCCAATTGTAACTCTCTCAAAGTGGAGTGCTATACTTACCTTGTATCACTTAGATCACATAGCACCGAACCCTGCACAGTGTAGACACATAGAAATATTTGTGTAAGTGAATCTGTCAGTAAGTCAATTGTGCTGATTTAAAAAAGCCATAATAGGGCGCCTGGGTGGCTCAGTTGGTTGAGCGACTGCCTTCGGCTCAGGTCATGATCCTGGAGTCCCGGGATTGAGTCCCACATTGGGCTCCCTGCTCAGCAGGGGGTCTGCTTCTCCCTCTGATCCTCCCCCCTCTCATGTACTCGCTCTCTCTCATTCTCTCTCTCAAATAAATAAATAAAATCTTTAAAAAAAAAATGAAAATACAGAGATGCTGATTTACAATGTCTTCCAACACAGTGAGTTTGTATCTTGGACTATATATTTCCAGGTAATCAATTTGTGGGGCTCTTGAAGCAACCAGGTAAATCCATTTTTTTTTTCTACTCCAATTTCCCCTCTTTGTCATGACTAAGAAATTCTGATTTTCATTTTCTACCAAGAATATGTATTCATTTATTTAATGGGCATATTATCACACAAATATTTTTGAGCGTTTGTTCAATGGAAGATACTCTATGCCAATTACCAAGAAAATATATGATCGGTAAGAATTGGAAGCCATTCATATCTGTTTCAGAGCTGATGCTGTGCCTTAGTACAGTGAACTTTATTCTGTGTTCACACAGATCAGCAAAAGCTCTTAAGAAAAGATCATAATAAAAGCCTATTAAGACATTATGATATGTGAAATTTGCCCTAATGGAATTTACAATTTAATTGGAGGATGGTACCCACATGTATCAAATAATTACAGAACACTGAAATGAAACTATGTGTTTCCAACTACTACCTACATTGAACAAATAGGTGGGTAATATCCACTTTAATTTCTGTTCATAGACTTAATTTCTTTACAGTAAGATTCTCACTTTTATGAAACATAGCAGAAACATAACAAAGTAAGAGCAAACATGATTTGTTGCTTCCTAAGTAAAATTCATCCATTTACCTGCTTCCTCTCTTCTTGCATATTCGGTCCTTATAGTCTAGTTCCTGCTCCTTCCTCCAGATCACCAAGTTTGGTGGACTTGCTCAATTCTCTCCCTCACTATTCTCCCTAAACCACACAATATTGTTGAAAGTGTCTTCCCATTTTATTTATTTATTTATTTAATTGTTTTTTTTTTATTTTTTTTTTAAAGATTTTATTTATTTATTTGACAGAGAGAGACACAGCGATAGAGGGAACACAAGCAGGGGGAGTGGGAGAGGGAGAAGCAGGCCTCCCATGGAGCAGAGAGCCCTATGCAGGGCTTGATCCCAGGATCCTGAGATCATGACCTGAGCCGAAGGCAGATGCTTAACGACTGAGCCACCCAGGCGCCCCTTTATTTTGTTTTAAAATCTCTCTTTTCTTGGCTCCCCTGGTAGTGGGATATATTGAAGGATATATATGGGAATATATTGAAGGGATATATGCAGTCCTTGGATTCCGCAAGTCCTGAACTTAAATCCTGGCTCCAACAGGCACTACCTCTGAAATGTTGAAAAGTTTACTTAAACATCTGAGTCATTGTTTCACTTATAAGATATGAAGTAGGGATGCACACCCTCTAGGAACTCTTAAATTAACACTTACGTGAGATAACATAGGCAGAGGCCTTAGAGCTTTTGTTTTTAACCTCCATTTAACTTTCCTGGCTTTGTGTTCCTGCCTCTAGTTGGTCTGTTAAAAGTATCTGTCTTCTGTATAGCCACGTGTATATATTTAATCTTCCAAAATAGATTATAAACCCAGTGAAGGCATGTTAATGACTAACAATTATCCATGGACAAATGGCACTGGACCTAGTACCATGTCTTGCACATAGTAGGTACCCAATAAATACTAATGACTGAGTAGATGAACAAATACCATCTGGCCCAATAAGAGCTCCTAATAAAGAGAAATGCCATCAAGTAAATACATAACTCATCATGCTGAGATCAGAGATATCGACATAAGGATTGTCTATTAATTCTTGACTATTAATAAGTATGTGCAAATTATGAGTATATGTTATTTTGAATCAACTTAAGATTTTTTTGAACTATCAAATATTTAAGAATCAATACACAAAAATATATAATATCCATTTTATGAATTATCTAAATTTCAATCTGAAACATTTTGAGTAAAACATTTATTTTGCCCATGCCAGAATCAAGTTCTCTCTCACACTTTCAAAATACACATTTGTAAATACTATTTAAATAGTGAATTCAATGAAGATTCTCAGAACATTAAATATTTGATGCAAACTTTTACATTCTATACGATTCAATAAATTGTTAGTTAAAAAAATTAATGGCGGCCTATCAAATCTATGACATCATCTAAAATATCTTATCACATAGAACATAAAACAAATTTAAAATAAAATGTATTTTTAGCATTAGTTCACAGAGGCATAGAAATTCCCACAGTAATACTCCTCTTCCAAATAGAAAAAAAAAAAACTTCCTCATAAAAGCTCCAATTTTTAGTATTCTTGGAGAGGTTTATTAGATAAGTGGTTTAGGGTATAAAGACTAAAACCATAGAATGGTAATATGTAATAATTGATAAAACTGTTTTCCTTTAGAGTTAATTATTTCACACATAATATGTTATATATTCATCTTAGTTGCATGGCTTCCCAGTAAAATAAGAATGGAGTTTGCTTTTTCTGTGTTGTTTTGTTTTGTTTTGTTTTTAACTAGAGAGAAACTAAAACTCAGAAATATAGTGTGAGTTGGTAGTGAGGTCAGAGGACATAACCCATTTTCTGCAAATCAAGACAGTGGGTTCCACTAAAACATCCAATCATCACCATTCCCACATTCATATATACTTAGTACATATATATGAATGTTCAGACTGGAGTGGGGAAAACAACCAATGGCATCTGGACAAACATATGTCCAGAGTAAAGTATCATCAAAATTATAACATGCAATAATATGTTAGATAGAAGGAAATATACATATTTCTTTCCCTAAATTATGTCTATATTTAATACCCTTAAAGACTAAAGTTTCTTATGATTAGGGTTTTTTTCTATCAGGAATTGCAAATTATCATTAGAAAGCAAAGTACCGACATTTTTCTGCCTTATATCTAAGTTTTAACAACTTTTAGGTGACATTTTTCCCCAAAAAAACTTTAATCAAATGAAAGCACAAAATGTTCTTGTCTACTTTTGCCATGCCTCATGAGCAAGCTAAACAAAAAGTCAACAGAAACTGACATGTATAGGAGAGGACATTCAAAGGGAGTATTCCAGCTAGGGTGATACCTGTGTTATGACATCTGCCAGAAGTTTGTGGCTGCAGGGAAATAGCCAACTTCACTGAGCTCAATTTAGCACTTGAATGCCCAAGTGGAACTCACCAGGTTTGCCCTAGATTGTTTTCCTAAGCGATAGGCACACCTATGATTTTTCAGCACTCACCAATGGACACAGTTTATCACACTGAACATAGTGATGTTCAGATGACAATTGGGCCCTTCAAAAGTGTACTTTACTCTTTTTTGCTACATTGAATATAGCAGTGAGTGGCAGCGAAGGAGGAAAAGAATATTATAAGAATTAAAATAGTAAAAAAAAAATGAAACCTATAGAATATTGGACAAAAGGAATTCCTGCATAATTTGTACATTAATCCACAGTAAATTAAATTTATACCAACAGTTAATAAAGAAATAGATCCAAATCTTAGCCTCCTATACTTACATGGTATAAACTGTATGACAATGGCCATATCCCCTATTTTTAAACATCTGAATTGGACAACAAGAGATTCCTTTTGATATGTCAATCAGAAATAACTAAAGCACCCAAAAATCAAAATAAGGAAATAAAAAAATTAAAAAGACACAGGCATAAGATAAGCAGATGCTCAAAGCTGGTAATTAGCACCCTCATGGTTTTTTTCTTGCCTGTTCATGTTGTTGTTGTTTTTTTTAAGTATCATTATTATCTTTCAATCTAAAATTGCTAATCCAATTTGATATTGTAAATTTAAATGTTTGGGGTGTAATGTCCTGAAATAGTCCCTGCTCATAAACAAGCTTTATTACAGTTGACTTCCTTCCTTACTTATAGCAGAAGGGGTTCAACTGAGAGATCTTTGTACCTGTGCTTGTCTATTAATTACTAACATAGTTGAAAACTTTCTCATATATGCTAGTTCTATGGTGATGGGACTGTCATCCTTTATTGAATATCATTACTATATTGAAAGTGTCTGTTATCTGTAACCTTATTTCCCTCAGATGCTATTTAATTCACCTTTCCACACCCCTCAACATACATGTATACAATTATGTGTGAATACATATATATATATTCATATATATGTGTGTATATACATATACACACATTTACATATAGCACAGGGGTGAAATATCAAACATCCTGAGCTCTGGAGTCCTGCTCAGGTTTGATCTCACAGCTGTCATTTATTAGCAGGTGATAGCAAGGAAGTTGCTAAATATCTCAGTGCCTCAGCTTACAACTATAAAATCAGGATAATTACTGATCTCCTTAGGTTGTAGTAAAAGCTAAATGAAATAATGTGCTTAGAACAGTGATTGATATGTAGTCAATAAATTTTCTGATTATTATCTTACACTTGAAAGGCACTGAGAATTGTTTGATTGAATCAAAATTCAGTTTTCTATATTAAAAGATGTAATTCTAAATCCATTCTTTTGTTACCTTAGGGAATCAGCTATACCAGGAGAACCTAGCTGATGAAGACATTTGACATTTGATTTATTTGATTTATGGCACTTGTACTTTTGCCCTCCAGGTCAGGTTTATTTGCATGATCAAAATTGAATCTCTCTATATGCTAATGGAGGAAAGGATTATAGGTGAGGTTTTTGTAATTTTTAATAGAGCAAAATAAGTATATTTTTTCTTGTAGTAAGTATTTATGAAAACGCTATATGGGAGGAGCATTATGGGTGAAAGAGTCGGTGTTGGTAAGATGAGCGAGTGTGGGGAAAATAGACATATTAAAATGTGGATAGCTCAGTTGTGAAAGCCAATGGATAGAGCTTATGCAAACATTGCAGCTCCACCAAAAACCCTGACAGACTCAACTTTTCTTACACTCCCTGCAAAGTGATCCAGTAACGTGAAGTTAATAGATTAAACATCTAAATCCCAGTGCATATGCATTACAGGCATTGGAATCCTACATGATACAACTCACATCACATGGAGTAAAGAGAAACTTCTCAAAACCTAAAGAAATTCGCTGTAAAATATGTTATCACTCTAGGTCGATTAATGCTACTACACCAGCTTATAAATTTGGGGAACTGCCTAGAACTGTCAACATTCCTAGCATGCCCTTGGGCAGCAATAAACAATTTAAGAGGAGAAGGAGAAAGTCAGTGAACTCAAGTGGGAAGAGAAATTTTTTGCTGAAGCTGTCTGAATCACGGCTATCACCTGAGTCGGTAAGAATGGCTATTGCTCTGGAAGTCTCCCGTGGGCTGCCATTGCTGTGCTCATGTGCTGGAGACGGCAGACTGAGTTCTGATGGGAGCAAGCACTTGCAGCCTGCACGCTGAGTCAATTATTCTAACACTAGTCTAATGTCTCATCACCCTGAACTAGGCTGGGATTTCATATATCATCCTCAGCAAGACACATGTTCATCTCCACCCTTCAAGGAAAGGAATTTCTATAATTTTCACTTTCTCGTGGACATGGAAAACTCTTCAGTTATTTCCATAATGCCAACCTCACTACAAACATTGTTTTGTTTTCCCCACTCCAATCTATGGACATTCACATATATACCAAATACATGGGTATATTCCATTTAGGAGTCAAATTCTGAACTTCATCTCAGATGACTATATGTAAATACAAGTCATAGACTGGCCATTAATCTGAATGATGTTCTCATCCTGTGCTAGTAAACATATTTATTGGATTTTAGAAGAATTTTAGCATGATTAACAACTGAAGAGTGGGAATTTTTGTTCATTAGCATAATGGAGTGTTATTGATCTTTTGATAAGAATAGCATTTGTATTACTTGCTATCATTGCTTCTTTTAAAAAAAAATAGGTCTGGTATTAAAACAAGTGAAGTGACAGTGCATCATCAAGAAAGTTAAGAAATGACATATTGTAAAATATATAAGCAAATGCAAATTGTGTAGCTCTAAAAAGTAGTCTTTAAATGTATCTATCCGAAATCACAAAATACTTTTCATTATAATAAGTAGCATTTTCATTTTCAGGGGGAAAGAGTGAAAACCATCTTGGGCATTCACCATGTGCCAGGTGTCCTTTACATTTATATTGTTTAAGCTTCACAACAAAACTATTAAGCAGACATTAGCAGAAAGGATGTGAGTCCAGAGAAGGGAGGGAGGTGACGTGCGATTCCACAGCAGGGGAAAACCTCCCACCTATCTATCTGACTAGCTCCAGACCCTGCGTTCTTTCCAAGTGGAAAGGAACCAAGTGAAACTTAACCCACATCTGGCATTCTATACTTCATCCCTTCTTTAAGGTTCCCCTTTTCTCCCAGCTGAGATCCCCATTGCCTGTTTTCCCAGGGACCTATCAGAAAAGTGCAAAGGGACCTGGGCACATTGGCAGCAGAGAGATGCTGAGGCAAGAGAATTTGCGGGCCATCTCAAATCACACCAAATAGTTACCTCCTCGGTCTACAAGGAAAGTCAGCCTTTCCAACACTGGAATAGTTGAGATTTTGAAACAAAGTGAACCACAGATAAATGTAAAGGAAAAAGAACTGATCTTCATAAACTTTCTGCAAACTGGCAATGCATAATTCAGCTATATAATGCCAACTGCTAATGGAGAGTTATTACTACTGTTGGAGCAGTATCTGCCTTGATGACTAAGCCTTCTTGGATATGTAGAGGCTGAGAAAAAGCAGAAGACATCATAATCCAGGGTAATGGTGAAGATAACCAAAATAGGACAACAAAACTCAAGTCCTACACACTTACATTCCATCAGCCATGATATCCAACCAGTTTCAGACCTCTATGGACCACACAATGACTGAGACAGGTAGCTTCAGTGGCTATCTATTCTTTTTTTTTTTTTTTTTACTTATTTAACACTTCTAAATAACAATCATTATCAAATTGCTCTGTGTGCATCTAGGACACTCCAAAATCAAAAAACAAAAAACCAACCAAACAAACAAACAAACAAAAACCAAGAAGAATTAAATAGTAAAGTATCATTCAGAAAATAATGAGTTCAAGGTTTAGGTTTACTAACACCATGGATCACCTGTTGAGTTCTTGAGACAAAAGATAACTTTAAGTATAATGTTTTAGACTATTTTAAGTTATTAAAAGCTTTATATAAAAAAATTTTAACATTGATCATTACGAACAATAGAAAATATCTCTATTTACAAATATGCTTATGCCAGAAAATGGAAACTAAAAATGTTAAATTATCAGCAAATAAATGTAACAGAATGTAGAGATCAGAAAGATAAGTGATCTGTAACAGTAAGCGGGTCTAATGCTCCAAGGACGTTTTTCATTCTCAATATACACTTGTTCCTGCTTAGTTAGAATCTCAACCTGCTTTCTGGTTGTAACAAAAACTATTCAATTAAAACACAGAATTTGTCCAAAAATCAGAATGTGAAAATTTAAATCACAACAACATCTGCTATTTTTCACCCCAGGTCTCTCCCACAGCTACGATTGGCATACTGTAAGTTTCTAGCACCCTCGTGTGGTTTAATTGGAGTGGTTTCATAGGCATTTGAAATCAGTTGTCTGAAACTGGTAACAGTAGAACAGACTATAATTCAACATGGAAGTTCTGTTGGCCTCATAAACCAAGAAAAAGAAAGCTCCAGTCAGCAAAATTCTAAGATGAATGTACAGGCTCAATTCTTAATGTATTTGCTGTCTAGGGTTCATTTTATGTGATCACTAGAAAGGATGACTTTTAAGCAACCGCAGCTAGTTTCATTTTTGGCAGATTGGATCCCCCACTTTCAAAACCAAGCATTTGTTGTGGGCAACTGTTCAACTGATGAAAAAGAACCTCATTTTGCTCAAAAAGAAAAGCAAGTGTTATTATTGCCCAGTTTGTGTGGGCATCTTGATTAGGTAAACACAGTAACCCAAATTATACGTCACAGATGTAGGCTTTGAGAACTTCCACTGTCTTCAACAACATTTTAAGTGATTAATATTTTTACATTTCCTCTGATCATTTGAGAATAATTTACACAAACAAAACATTTCCTTCTCTCTAAACATATGCCTAGGCTTGTAGGTGAGACTTCTTTCAAATAATTGTGTATTTCCCAACCCTCTTAAAAGGGGAGAAGCTAAAGAGGATTATACTCTCTCCTCTAGATTGGTAATAAATGTTCCTCTTATCAAAGATCCATGTTTAAAACCTATCTGTGATTTCATAAGCCTGAGGTGACCCAACAAATGGTCTTGTCATGAAAAATAAAGAAGTAGATTTTAAAGCACTGACATTATCAGAATATTCTGAACATGAAATGAAATTTTAAAAATAATTGGCCTTGAAGGGGATAAAAATGTAAATTAGTGAGAGGTAAAGAATCTATTAACAGAACTTGAATGTGGCTTATTCGTATGCTGAACTGGAAGTCCCAATGTTAAAAATATCAGTAGAATGCAAGAGGAATACATTAGCTCATCAATATACAGCAATATGTAAGTTGATTTTAAAAGAAAGAAACCGACTTCAGAACTTAGAAATATTATAGAAAATAAGAATATCATTCGTTTAATTATTGACTGATAACGTTTTGATCTAGGTAATTTTGGGTAAGTTAAACAGCACCTGAATTCATAGATGTACACCAATTTTTTAACTTCAAAAGACCTGATAAAAATATCACTAAGTTTGATGGCAATGGAAGAGGTGCAAAACAGTTAAAAATATCAAGAGATACCTTTCAAAAGGTAAACATCTAAAACTGCCGTTTCTTGTGGCCATCACTACTGTTTACCAGCCTTGGCACTATTTATTTCATTGAAGCAGAATTTTGGCCAAGCGCTTAAGGGTAAGAGGAAGACAAAAGCTGCACAGAAGGTATCTGGAGTGAATCAGAGCAACACTGCCTTACCTGTTGAGCCCTTTCAGGGTCTTTTCCATGTTTAAAATGTCACGCATCTTATACAAAAACCACTTGTCAATGGATGTGAGCTTCATAATCTCATCAAGGGACATGTTGTCTTCCAAGGCCTGCCAAAAGGAGAAGAGACACTTTCTTTGACAAATATTTTATAAATGTCTTATTTGGTTGAAAACACATAGCAGCCATTCCTCTCTACGTTATTCAGAGAGCTTGAGGCTATAGACTGAGAATGGAACTGATATAATATCATTGATGTTCCTCCCAATAAACCTACCAACGCTGCCAACTATACCCACAAATGGCATACCAAGGAGGTGTCTTTTTTATTATTATTATTATTATTTGTTTATTTGACAGAGAGAGACACAGCGAGAGAGGGAACGCTAGCAGGGGGAGTGGGAGAGGGAGAAGCAAGCCTTCCATGGAGCAGGGAGCCCGAAGCGGGGCTCGATCCCAGGACGCTGGGATCATGACCTGAGCCGAAGGCAGAGCCCAAGGCAGATGCTTAACGACTGAGCCACCCAGGTGCCCCCTCAAGGAGGTGTCTTGAGTTAATCAGAGCAGTGTGTGCTCAGAAAAATCCCCCTAATAAGCTCTGCTTCCCTGCTTTCTATATAACCATGTTGCTAATTATATCCTAAATTTGGTACATCTCTTTGGAATTAAAGAGAATCTCTTGAAACTACAGTTAAGCCAAATTGGTAGGAACATCTAGAATCAATATGATGATCATTTAACTTATATTTTGGATAATTACCCTTTGGCAAATACCATAGTTTTTTTACCTCATTCCACACTCACACAAACCAGTCAGTGAAAATTTATGGATCAAATCTGACTTAGTGTTATTTCTTTAGAATATTTCCTCAGAGAAGACTTCAAACAAAAAAATTATTTTGAATCAGTTACTATGACTTTTGTGCTAAGAAAGGCATTTACAAAAACCTAATATATTCCAAAACAGTGTAGTAATAACTTCTGTTCTGATAGGCAGCTCAGCTCTTTCCTCAAGCTTACTTTAGCAATTTCTCAGAAGTAAAATTACAACTATGGGTCATTAAGCTGAGTAGAAAAGGCAACAGAAAGAAGAGAGAAACGCTCAAAACCCAAACCTTGATATTCAAAAGATGTCCACTCTTCTCCTGTACTATTTTTAAGTATATGTTTATACTCAATGAAGATTAATAATCAGATAATACTCCAAAACCACATATTCTAGAAATGGCACACTATATTTTTAAATCCCATTAAGAAATATATGTAACTAGTAATTCTGCTATTATATTTCAACCCAAGGAGCTTAATTTTCTTTAAATCTTCACTGATTTCTAGCACCAGGGAGACAATGAGAGACAGCACAATGTTGAAAGACAGCACAGCTCATAATTCTGTTGACTAGCATTAGATGATACCTAATGGAAATACTCAAAGGCATGCTCATTTCATAAGTCTATTCTGTTTCTTTTGTTTAATTCTCCTTATATAGAGCCAGGTTCCCAAGGACTTAGTATTCTGTCTCATTTTCCAAGTGATTAAATACTCAATTAGCTGTTGGCCATCAGCACTATGAGGGGGATAGAACCTTAAGTTAGTGACACTTTGGACAGACCAGAGGAAGTCTTCACATGATCACACACACTCTTGACCCCACGGTTGTCAGAGAGCCTAAACTCCTGGATTCATTTCACTAGGAGGAAGGACAATTACAGTCACACCCACGGTGTCTAACCGAAAGCCAAATCCTCCCCGTCTTATGACCTCATCTTCAAGCACGGCAGCTCGAAGTTCATAATGACCCCAAACAAGTTCAAGGTTACTCTAATGTTTCCCAAATCAAAAATAATGCCCTGTATTCTCCCCAGATCAAAAGAGGTGATGATCCAGTCATCCTGAAATAAGACTGCAGCAAAAATCAGGCCTCAGAGCAACTTGCCCTTTTGTAAGGACCATGAAAGCGAGCGAAGATTTACTCACGCCTTTCATTTTTTCCCCTTCAGCCCTCCACGGTCCTCACTCTCTTTGTCAAAATCACCAAGTTCCTGGTTGCTGGGGCAATGAACAGTAATGACGACCTCTAACAAACAGACATCAGTTCCTTCTGCCAGCACTCTGGCAGACAATAATTTATACCTCAGACCCTGCACTGTTTGCTCATACATAGGGGGCTCTGTGTGAGAAAGGACCTCCACACGTTTCCTCTGAATTCTCATCCTTTATAAGTCTGTTAGAAAAGAATGAGAGATTTGCTCGAGCTGTATATCCTCCCCAGGGACTTGGAAATGCTTCCCTTTTTCATCCACCTCAAAATGGCAGAAGTAGGATTACTTCTGTAAATCCATTTACTGCCTTTTGTCTGGAAAGAAAACATCATATGTATATCTACACATAAGAATATGGTAGAATGCTTTTTTAAAACAAAAGACTGAAATAAGAACAATAAAGAAGGTGAAATGGCTCTCTGGAATAACCTCTCATCACTACTATCACCCACCCCCCCACTGAAAATGTTAATTCTCTATTACCTTGAAACTCAATATTGAGAAATGTCCATCAAAAGACACTAACATCTGCCAGAATTTCAATGGAACTTAATATTCTGCATTTAGAAACCATAAAGGTGAGGAGGGTATACATTATATGCAACGAAGGAAACATTCCCTCCGCTTCTCCCTCTCAGCAGGACTCTCAGTACATGGACGGGAAAGTTGCAGTGAGTTCAAAATCACTCACAGCATTTTTCTGTTGCTACAAAGGCAAATTACAAAGACAGATTTCCTCTTTAAAGACAAAATTCATATTTTCATCAACTCATCGCACATGCACACATGCACATATGAAATGGTCAGCGGGGCTTTGTAGCTCCAGTGTGGTTTGATACTGTTGGAGGATTAATGCCTAAGCTTCCTTAAATGTCAAAAAGCCATTCAGGGATTTCTGACCAGACAGGTCCCAGCTGCCCAAGTCACCTTTTATAAAATCAGATGAGCTGAAAATTCAAAACCCTACACATAGTAAACATGAAAGGAGATTAATATGGCATTTAATTTGCATAAAAGGGAACTAGGGGGTGGAAGTGAGAAATGTGGGGCTTTTTTGTTCTAAAAGTAAGACCAATAAAATAATTACACAGAAAAGCCTATAATCGTGGAAGATCTTTATAGTCATTGTTGTTTAAACACAGAAAAAGAAGCAAATAAACATTATTCTAAAGTCTGAGGGAGCATATACTAAATGATACTATTTTATGCATCTTCCTTTCTAAAATATGATTTTATACATTTTCAAGGAACAAGTAATGAGAGGGACAGGAAATGGCAGGTCAATATGATCAAACCTACTTAAGAGTATCGATAAGATATATATATATATAAGGAAGGAACATTTTATCTGTATGATCATCCTTTAAACCGGCAATGTGTCCTTCAGTCCAAGCTCAAATAAAATTTTTAAAAAGGGGGTAATATTTCATCAATTATAGAATAATCTGAAAAAAGCCACAGAAGTCTCTAGTATAATACTACTGAAGAAAATTAAATTTTTTCCCCAAATCCCTGAATTCACAACCATTTTGTGTTTCAGTTTTACTTTAAAGTCCAGGTTGGCAGGGTGCCTGGGTGGCTCAGTTGGTTAAGCATCTGCCTTCAGCTCAGGTCATGTTCCAAGAGTCCTGGGACCTAGCCCCACGTCGGGCTCCCTGCTCTGCGGGGAGCCTGCTTCTCCCTCTCCTCCCTGCTCATGCTCTCTCTTGCTATCTCTATCTCTCTCTCTCAAATAAATAAATAAAATCTTTTTAAAAAATAAATAAATAAATAAAGTCCAGGGTGGCTATATTCTGAAGAAAATAGTCACTCAGGGCCCCTCATCACATATTACCTTGGCAATGGCATAGATACGGGTGCTGGATGGTTCAGCCAGCTCTCTTCTGAGATCTATGTTGGATGGCCATTCTTTGTTCATAGGGAGACGGGAAGTGAAACCATCTATAGACGGGTGGCACATTCGTAAGGCCTTCTGGAAACTCTCCTCAAAGGTGCGACCAATAGCCATGACCTGTAATGCACATTTAAGAACTTGTATTTTTAAAAAAGAGCTTATATATATTGAATTTGAAACAGAACTAGAAATGGAATGTTTTTTAGAAAAGACGTTGGAACAAAACATATAAGAATACTACCCAAATTTAGGTGTTGTTATTGTTATTTTTCTTTCTCTCTCCTTTTCGCCATGGTTTTGATATAATGGGTCTTTAACAATATTAGGTCAGTCTTTTACCACACCAGGAATTTAGCTTTATTTGTTGAGACTGATGAGGAAATTACCTGCAACTGCTCTGAACAATAATATTAAACTAAGGAATAGGTGGAAAGAGCATATAGACCCTTCCTTAATAAAATCTTGCTTTTACGCAGATGTTATTTAGAATAAAAAACAAATGAAGAGAAGCCAGACATATATTAACACAAAAACAGAACTATTTCTAAATGGGTTATCAGTCACAATCCAAGACAGGTTGGCTTTCTTTATAACGAAGCATTAATATTAATAAAACCTTCAGAATCATAACAAATACTGACAGATTCAGATTTTGAATGTAGGTGGATCTAAATTCCCCATGACAAATTCGATGTGTCTTCCCACAATCTTTACAGCTGATTGTTCACTAATCAATTAGGAAGACCATGTAGTGATTTCATTTGGACAAGATACAAGTCAGAACTAAACTTAAATCGCCTTCAAGCCTAACCAGTTATTTTCAGTGGATAAACACTGTCTTTGAATCTTTCCACGGAATCATAGATTGCTATGCATTTTGGGTCTCCAATTTAAAATAATAACAGTGATAATGCTGCCTTCAGTAAACTTCTGTGATTCCTCAAATAGACCCAGATTCCCATTCATGTCAGTTTGGTAAACCTTCATGCCAATTGTGTGACAAGATACATATTCAAAGATCACTAAAGCCAAACAGATAACCTTTCACGCTGCCCCCAATTTAATTAGAAGTAAGGAAGATTCTCAAGAGCAGAGATGAATAAAATGTTAGTCCAATTCAGATAGGTATAATGATATTTGAAGGGTTACACAATATGGTCATAGACTTGCTAGCCTAAGTGTGAGAGAGACTGCCAGAAATGAAAGATTTTATGGTGCTATCAAATTAGGAAAATATTTCTGGAATATTTAATACAACTTACAAGTATTACATACTTAAAAGTTGGCAATAAAGTAACTGGTTCTATAAGTAACTCACCATAAATTATTATTTGTAAGTAGACTGTACATAACGGTATATGGAATATGTTCAATAAAAGAAAAACAAACCTACCTATATAATAATAAAGGAGTACATAACTGTGTTTGCTCAAAATTTGTGCTTTTTAATATTTTATATGATTAATATTCACCTTCATTAAGTGAAAATTTCACCATTTTTCAATGGACTGACTGACAGGATAGCCCTATTCCCTGACCCTATTCTTCTCCATTCTCAAAGCACCTGTATGTAAACACTGTATCTTAACTTTCACCACAGTTGAATTCATATTACGTTTAGTTCTATTTCTGTATTCTCAACTTACCAACTGCAGATAACATGTAACAAATATCTACATCTTATTCACTGCATCTTGCATGGAGTAAAAGCTGGGGAAATGCTTCCTAACTTGAGTTGAACTAAATGTATGATGGGAAATATCCACTGACAATAAATGTCCCTTAGATTATAAGCCCTAAATGAACACATTACAGAAATTATCTCATCTTCTTTGGCCTATAAATTTTACTGTGAGCAATGTGAAAAGGGATACTTCCCATAAAATAAACTAAATAACAGCTGTTTATTTGACAGGAGAGCTACCAACAAAACTTTCCATGGCATTTGAGTTTTAATTCTATTGTGCACCATGAAGCATGAGAGAAAAAATAAGATTTAAAGCAGCTATGAAGGACTACCAGTTTTTTGTTTCTTTTTTTACAACTAGTAGGACATTTTAATTTAAAAGGTCAAGTTTTCCTTATCTGTCATTACTTTAAAATCTTGCATTAGTATCTTGGAAACTAAGGAAACCAAAATAGTAATAATTCTCCCTTTCATGCATGAATCTGATTGATCAGTAAAATGTCTTTTCTTTTTTTTTTTTTCTTTTCTCCTGCATTGCTGATGGATTTAAGCTGAACTTCCTGTGATTGGTGGTATGCATTTCTGCAACGGCTAGTCTGAGGATAGCTATAATCTGTAACACAGGATAAATAAAGGCCAACATAGAACAATATGTCATAAACAGTTCTTTGCCCTGTAATCTAACCAGCTTAGATATCTAGGCATAGACCAAGAGCTCCTACACTGGCCATATAGAGACAAAGGTGAGATAAAATAAATAGATAAATGATAGATCAATAGATCGATAGAGATTGAGATTCATGCATACTGCTGGTAATCAAAAATTCTACCCGTAAACAATGACAACAATAGTGATGAAACACACTTATTTGAGATTCATTATGAATCTACCTTAAAAGACATTACTAAAGATTTACATGTATTAATCCTAAATCTTATAAGAACCTCCCAAGATAGGTATTATCATCTCCAATTTTCAGATGGAAAACCTGAGGGCCAGTGTCTTGCATGAGTGTCTCTAACTAGTAAGTGGCAACTCGAAGAGTAAAACCCAAGCTCATTTGGTTCAAAGACTCATGCTCTCTCCACTTATGCCAAGCCAACTGGATGCAAGAAGAAATAAACCCCTAGGTGGGGGAAGGAAGAGAGTGACAGTCAGAGGCAGGGGTCTGAATTCCTTTCTTTCCTCCTGTACAGAGGAGCACTGTATCTTTGAAGATGGAATAATCAAAAGCTAATTTTAATTTCAAATAATATAAAAAGGGACATTATGAAAAATCTAAAGGTCCTAAAAGCTTAGACCATTTCAATATAATGAAAGAGGACTTCATATCCCATTGTGCTCTCCTCAATTTTAAACTTTGCTGCTAGGTGGGACATGAGAGATTTTCTAGTCCAGCCCTTTTCTTTTAGACATGTAGAAAGTGAGGTCCAAGGAGGGTAAAGCCATAATTTGTGTGAATAGATTAAAATTAAATTCTTAACCTCAGCGCAATGGTCTTTTTGGTATACCATTTTATATCATGTTATTTTCTAGGTCTGTTTATAAAACACATTATAACTCAGTTGTTTATGAAAATATGTTTTTCATATGTGCAAATATATTATACATCCACATATACAGGCTCTCCTTTCAATTAGAAGCTTTTAAGATCCATTAAGGGGAAATGTAACAAATACCTTATGATAATACTCAGAGAGATGTTGAAACACCATGGAGGAAATGAAATTCCCATATATCCTCCAATCAAGAACCCAGTATCCAGGCAACCTGAATACTTCTAAGGATGTTAAGGATTTGACAAAATAGCTGAGAACAAGAATAAATAGAGGAATAAACCATGGACTCACCTCTCCCACACTTTTCATAGAGCTACCAATTCGGCTAGACGTTCCATGAAAACGATCAAGATCCCAGCGAGGAATCTTGGTAACCATGTAATCTAGGCTAGGTTCAAAGCAGGCTGATGTTTTCCCCGATACAACATTCTTGATTTCTGGAAGCGGAATTCCTAGGGCAATCTTTGCAGCAATGAATGCCAGTGGGTAGCTATAAAAGAGGAGATATATTTTTTTTCTTTCAGCAATGAGCATTAAAAACAGCCCAAAACATAAATTGGTCTTTCTTAGAAATTCTAGTATTATTCCACATCAGGGTATAAAACACATCTGGTTCTCTGTTCTGTATGAAGATTTAATAGCCGCTTATAAAATAATGTGAGTCATGATAAAGTAGAGAGACACGGATCACAAAAGAATTCACTCTCTATGCCTGACATTCAATGCAACAACTGCCAACCTTCACCTCTTTAATCCAAAATCAATGACTTCCTTGATAAGGTGCTCACTTTTCTAGAGCCTCCACTAAGATAAGAATCTGCAAAATATTCTTTTGAAAAGATATATTGATGTCTGCACCTAGAAAGACAGTGGAGTTAGCTGGCATTGTGGGGTATTCAACAGTCAGGAAATGTAGTCATTGCAAGCTTGGGTCCTTGCTTTGTCTCCAAATTATTTTTGAACTTGGGACTCCTTACAAAACTAACATTCTAGGAACTTAACTGGATAGTTTGGGTAATTATATTTGAGAATATAATTCACAGAACTGTAGAATTACATATGATTCTTTTAATACATCTCCCTCATCTGACAGATGAGGAAACTGATAGGGACAATAAGTGATGTGTCCAAAGTCAATAGGAGAATTGGAAGGAGAACTCAGGTCTCCTGACTCTTGCTTAGGGCAACACCTCCCTGCCACTCCATACAGCACTGCGGAGCCATATTAAGCAAAAAAACTTTACAGGTAATTGTTTAGTTCACTTAAATGCCATGTAATTTAAATGCCATATGCTAAGTATATTAATAGAAAAATGTACTAATGTTCCCTCGATTTATGCTCGCCGGCAGTTTTTAAATGGGTAGCAAATTCACTTATTTGGTTGCAATATTTATCTATAGAAAAATCCTACAGTGTTTGGTCCTGTAGAGTTTTGCTAAAATAAAATAATTTACTGAATGCTTGAATCAAGTAAACTATACTATTTGCCTACCATTTACTATATACCTGAAGAAACCAGCTGAGGACTAAAGTTGAGAATTAATTTTCACTTTTTAACAATATCTGCAAAGTGCAATTAGGAAGCAGATTTTTTGCAGCCTGCTTTGACCACCCAGATTTTGATTAGTTTATGATTAGCCAGCAAACAAAGCCAGCGAGCAATATCATTTGCTTCAATCTGGAGGCAAGCTCATTAACAACCATGTCCTCAGGGTCCTAAATGATTTGCAGCCAGCATACAGAAATGGGGACTACAGCTTGTAAATGCAGCCCAGTCTTCCACTAGCTGTCAGGTTTCCAAAACTATCTGCGAAGAATCTGCAAACACATGGTCAATCACTCCGATCTTACCCAGTGGCCTTTGAGGCCAGGGCGGAGCTTCGGGACAATCTGGCATTCACTTCAATGATGCAGTATTCCATTGAGGTAGGATGAAGGGCAAATTGAATGTTGCATTCACCCACAATGCCCAGGTGGCGAACAACATTGATGGAAGTACGTCTCAACATCTGAAACTCCTCATTGGAGAGGGTCTGGGCAGGGGCCACGACAACTGAATCACCTGTACATCCAAGCAACACTTGTTATTTGGCAGCATATCTAAATAACTAACTTTAGTAACTTAATCTATTTGTGTGATACAAGACACTGATTAGTCTAAGGGTTTGTTGGGAAAATAACTGTCTCAAAGCGATACATATAAGGCACATCAGATACTCTTCCCTCTGATTCTTGTTTTGCCTGTATTACTCTGACACATTATTGACAGAAACCCCTCTAACCTTTCCCAAGTTCATCTAGCTACCAAGGCCTCGGTCATCTACAATTTTAGAAATCTGCAATTTCCCTGCTCTTCATCTCAAAATCTCTCTCTCTTTTTTTTTTTTTAAGATTTTATTTATTTATTTGAGACAGAGAGAATGAGAGACAGAGAGCATGAGAGGGGGGAGGGTCAGAGGGAGAAGCAGACTCCCCGCTGAGCAGGGAGCCCGATGTGGGACTCCATCCCGGGACTCCAGGATCATGACCTGAGCCGAAGGCAGTCGCTCAACCAACTGAGCCACCCAGGCGCCCTCAAAATCTCTCTTAAGTTCTCCCTTCTATAAACGATCACTTCCTCTTCACCCAAACTGGCTCAGCCCTCTGTTTTACTTCATGGGGTTCTTGTGAAGTCAAAACGAATGTGAGGTTATTTTCAATACCATGAAATACTATTTTGTGTAAAATTTTATTGCTAGTCTATCAGCTAAGAATAGTAATTTAAAGAAAAGAACTTAATAAAGATGTCTATGGGTCATCAGAAGCATGAACTGAAGGCATTACTATAATTCCTGAAGATTCTTTGCCTACCTGTATGAACACCCATGGCATCGACATTTTCCATGTTACAGACAGTGACACAATTGTCATCAGCATCTCGGACCACTTCATATTCTATTTCTTTCCAACCTGTCACTGACCTCTCCACCAGAATCTGGTTGGTCATAGCAAAGGCCTGGAAATGGGTGACAAAAGATATCAAAGAGTAAGGAAAAGCACTGGTTTAAACATGGATATTGGGCAAAATGCCCTGGCTTAAATCCTGGTCAGCGTCGAAGTCTGAAGCCTAGTCTCCATCCTCCTCTATGTTCCAGAAGGCACAATGTGTCAGAAAATCAGTGAGGTACTAGGAATAGCACCCTGCAGTGAATATGCTTGATTTACATTATTGAGGCTTGCCATTCAAAGTGCTGATATGACATTAAATCAAACTAATTTAGGAAAAAGAGAAAATAATTGAGCAATCAGGCAGAGGGAAATGGAATTATTTCAGCAGCAAGGCTTCTGTAAAACCAGAAAATGTGATAAGTGTGAATAAATATGGAAAAATAAGTCTAAAGACTCTGGTTTTCTCTAAAATAGCTGAGAGCGCTTTGTACAGTGACATACATAATAAAAGTCAGTTGATGTTGAATGAGGAGAAGAAAGGATAATAATGGTTGTAAACAGTTAGCCAAGATGGCATACGAAACTTGGGAATTAGAAGAATCATATGCGACTATTATTATGGTTAATCACCGCCTAAGTGCTTAAATACCCTGAGTCATATATCATATATGCCTGATTAAACAGATATGAATTAGTATATAATTATCATTTCATATTTATTGAGTACCCACCGGTGGGTAGAATACTGAACCCAAAATATGGAAGAGGCAGTCTCTGACTTTAGGACATTTAGTGGCTGAAAATCCAAGACAGAAATGTCTCCCTTTGTCTTGTAATATTTTTGATTTGCAATGGCAGCAAGAAAGGAAGAGAAAACAACTGGGGAAAAAACTTTGAATTTTTTCAAATTATTAGCAGGCAGTATAATGAAATAACTCAGTGTTAGTTGGGTGGTGTGTGTGTGTGTGTGTGTGTGTATTTTAAATGTGTCTGAACACTATCTTTTTAACCTCAGTGAACACTACAGCCTCCTCCATGTGCAACTGAAAATGTAACACATTTGTCCCCACAGCTGCCTATGATGAGGTTTTCAAAGTGGCTAGAAAACTCTGTAGCCAGCATTAACAATTTAATAATGATTCATTTGTCATTAGGATTTCATGCTAAAAGAGGAAATCTGGGAAACAAAGGGTATGGATTGGGGAAAGCTCTCTGCATTCTAATGGACTAGGCTGGATGTTTTGACACAAGGACAACTGAGATCAAATTCACCTGCTGCCTCAACTTCCTTCTTTCCAGTCTCAGATTTTATACAAAAGACTAACTTTGAGACCTAGATGAGTTAATGCAGCTTCTAAAGGTGCTAAATATAATCTCAAGAGAATAAGGAGTAGTTTAGGAATTAATGATAAAAGTAATTACTTCAAGGGAAAAGCTACGTTTTCAAAAAAAATTCAATGCCTTATTGATTACTTTAAGGAATTTAAATAATTAAAAACTATCCCATTTTAAAATTGTTTTCATTGCAAACATTTTTAGACAATTCAGTATTCAGAACTTTTACACTGTAAAAATACATATTTTTAATAGAGAATAAGTATACATGAATACTAGTATTAAAAATATTGGGAACAACTAATATACCAGAGGGAAAAAAAAATCACCTCTATAAACATTTCTTTAAATACATGACTCATAAGTCCATAATGGAAACAAGAAATATTTATATTGATATATTTTCCTTTTTGGGGGGGTTTGTTTTGGCAACTCTAGAAACACTAAATCCAAGTTTGACATGTAAGTTTGTCATTATAGATGTTTAAATATATTTAATTTTATTTATCTGTTCTCAAATCCTATGTCAACAATTCAAGGGCCACATTTTGTTTCACTCTAAAGAGTAAGTAATGACAGATAGAAGCTGTGCTTGGTATTTACTCAGCACTCTCCAAAGTAGCCCTTATAATAATCCTATCCGATTCAGGTCCACAACCACCATGTAAGGGACATGGGCCTCTCAGCTCTACACACATTCATTCATTCAGCCAGCAATTACTGGGACCCTACCTCACCAGGCATTGTTCTATTCGGTGAGAAGAGAGCGTGGGCAAAATTCTCTGCTTTCGTGGAGAATGTTTTCTTTGATAATGTCCAATTTATTTTTTGGAACATATCTTAATTTTCTTTTTAAGACTTAAGAAAAGAACTATTCAGTAATATGTTAAAGTGATTTTGATAGCACAAAGAGTTTGAACACTCAGATCTCACTTTGGCTTATATGAGTGTGTGGCAGTTGGCAGAGAGCTCACTCATTTATGATACCAAGAGGTTTATCTTGTATGTATCTTAAACACCTGAATTTGAGGGAAAGCCAATCTACTCATTGCGTTTTGTTTCACTTTAGATGTCATCCATGTCATATTATTTCAAAAAAATAATAGAAAATGGGACATTATATTCATTTTTCTAATCACTAAAATATATTTTAGCATGATGGGTGTTTGGGAGCAGATTTTGAAGCAGAGGGAGATGGAACTGAATTGAGTTTATACCAATGAAATCATATAGTACAATAAAGATGGAGTGACCACCATCAGTTAGCATGATCACCATTAGTCAGAGTGACCATCAGTTTTCCTAGTCCCGTCTAGGTTAATGCTGTGTTCCAATGTAAATAACTGCACTGCATTTCCCTTCCAAAGGTACTGTCTTTTGGACAACACTTTTAGAAAACATGACAGTGGTTTAATAATAGAGAAAAGGTGATTTCTCCTCTACATAACTTTCTCTAACTGAAAGGGCATATCAAATCCGTTTTCTTGGGTGGTAAGAATTTGGCCTGTGAAAATACATACCTTTGTGCTGAGGTCCAGTAAGATCTCCTTAGTGGGACAGATGCCTGAGCCTAACCCACCCAGGGCATAGGCAGAACGGATCATCACTGGGTAGCCAATGGTGTCTGCAGCTTTCAGAGCATCCTCGACCTATCAGTAAGAAAGACTCAAAGTTTTAAAAGCTGACTACATTAACAGAAAAGACCACACCAAGAGAGTATAGCAAATCAGGTAAATCAGTTTCTTTGGGGAGAATGACTATAGAAATGCTGTATTATTCCTTCATTTCCTTCTGAAAAACAAATGCTGTTTTACAAATTTTAAGTAAAATTGTAGGATTTCTTTAATACACAGTAAAGGCTTTCTCTTATCTTTTGTTATAAATTTCAGTCTGCCATATAAAAAAAAATGAAACAACAGCCCAAAATGAAATAATCATTATGAATTTGAGAACGGGAGCCATATTGAATTTTTAAATTCAGTTTAAAAGTCTTCATCTCTTAATGATACAAGGTGTTCTACTGCTGAAATGAACTTGATATTACTGCAATAGGCCATTAGGAATACTGTATAGAAAGAGATTTTCATTTTTCAAGTTCAGTCAGAGAGTAGTCTCAGAAGCTTGGATTTTTTTTTTTTTTTTTTTTACCTTACAGAATATAACATATGGTGGCTATATTTTTCTGTTATGGAATATTATTACACTACCAATGGGAATGTAATTACACCTTTTCCATATGCCTGTTTCTCATCCTGAAGAAGCAAGGACATAATTAAATCTGGCAATGAAAGAATAAATGTATGGCAGGAGTTTTCCAAATGTTCAGCAGAGCTATCCTGGGACTATTCCTGACTGACAGCTCTGCAACATAGTATATACTTGGTAGCATTCTTTTCTGAAACGTACATGGCCCATTTTAGTTGTCCCAGCAGTACTTGCCCTTTTCCCTAAGGATTTGCCTACTTTTGCAATGGGAAAGTTGCATCAAAAACTGCCTCCAGAACCCCCACTTCATTGACTACATGTCTAAAATCAAGAATAAAGTCAGGGACAAAAACAGATATATAGCAAGCCAACTTTAACTTGGTGCCTTGTAATAGCCTATCAATAGGCACAGGCTACAGTTGAAAATGATTAACAAATAGGAGAAATAATCTTTCCTCCCTAAACATCTAAGCCACAAGTTTCTCAGTCATGAATCTCACTGATTAGATCCAATGGCTTTTTCTAGGTGATTTCATTTTTAGATGTTTATTCCATTCTAACAAGAAAATTTCAATCCCATCATTTCCCATTTGCAGGTCATTTGCACAGACAAGATACGTAACTGATCCCAGAAAGTAAAAATCACTTTGGCATTGTAGGTTGACATGGTTCTTTGTTTTAATTCAGGAGATTTGATATTCAGTGGCACTTCATCCATTGATAAACCGCTTTGTCTCTGGGCTTTTGCTTCCCTTTTCATAAAATATTAATACCTATCCCAAACATTTCAGCATGGAATGCTGCAATTAATACACAAAGTCTCTGAGGTACTAACACATTTCTGGAAGATAATACATGCAAATATAATAATTTAACTATTATTTTTATGCATGACAAATCACTCTCCCTGTAACATAAGACAAAATAATGACCTTGTTTCTCCAGAACAAAGATTCCTTACCGATTCCACTGCAAAGCTTGGAGCAATCTTTTCATTAATTTCATTCAGTTTGTCTGAGAATAGCTGCCTATCTTCTGTGGCCATAATGGATTCAACTGAGGTCCCTAGGACTTTCACACCATACTCCTTGAGTACACCTCTCTTGAATAGTTCCACTCCTACAGAAGAACCAAATATAATCCGTTTTTAAAATCTCAAACTTTTATGTCTTTTTTAACACATACCTGAAATACAACTTTTTTGAACCTTACAATTAACTCCAAGAAGCCATCATAGTCTACAATAGAATTGTACTTAAGATAATAAAAGAAAAAAGAAAAATTTGAAAGAGAAATTCTGAAGACATTCTAGTAAAATATGTTGCTGGTGACATTACTTATATTACCACCTTCTCCAAATGGTTTTTATTATCCTCATTAATAAAAATCATAGGATACAGTGAACCTCTAGATTTTAGTATATTCCCTTTCCTTCTAAGGTCCAATCCTATAATGAGATTCTCTTATTTAAATAATCCCAGTGATGTGGGTATCTATCTGGGTTAAAAATCATCAAAATAATGTTTTCATTTAACATGCCATCTGACCTTGGCTAAGACTTTTATATTTGACATTTACATTACTTCGCCAACGGCTTACCCTGACTAGCTCATGAGATTCTCATTCATGATCTAGTTCCAAAGATTTGAAGCCTTGTAAAAAGGACAGAGTATTGGGCTCAGGAGATGCATGAAGGGATGGTAGAGAGATTGATCTATGTTATCATGAAAATATATGTGAAAGCCAAATGCTACCGGGCCAACATGTAAGAGCACAAAGCATTTAATCAATGTTAAATCTCATTTTTTATTCATAATAGTTCTCAGGGTCTCACTGGTAACAGAGAGAAGCAATATGCTGAAATGGAGCAGGGAGATCTCACTTGGCCACCCCAGAGCATTAAAGTAAAAGGTTTCTTTTTGTGCCTCAGCTGTTCTGTGAAATAAACCAGTAATATTTATCATATGACATTTTCAGGTTGCTGTTTGCTACCTGCTTCCTCACATATTAAAGAAAAGCTTTTATGAACACATAGAGCATAATTGTTAGATAGAGTCAAACAAAAAATATTACACATAAATGCATGGGCCAAAACTCTGCAATTAAACTTAAAAGAACTCACCACAGTTCAGAGCTGTCTGGCCACCCATGCCTAGAATTAACCCATCTGGCCGTTCCGCCTTGATGACCTCAGTGACAAACTGAGGGGTGATGGGGAGAAAGTAGACAGTATCTGCTTGCTTTAAGCCCACCTCGTTGGTTTGCACTGATGCAATATTTGGGTTCATCAGGACAGTTTTGACATTTTCTTCCTGAAAGAAACAAAAGGATTGAGAATCTGAACATACGGTCTAAAGGAGAGAATGACCATATTCAAATGAAGGGTCTGTATTGGGTGATAAAAATTTTAGGTTATTTTGTGGGCTGTACAGATCAGTAATAGGACTGGTGAATGGGATGGAGGGTAAAGGAAGACAAACATTTAGTGAGAGGAAGGAAAAAATTGCTTGAAAATAAATCTATTCAAAAAGAACTGGTTACCTCATGAGGTTCACCCTGAATTCCTTGCTAGAGGTATCAAGCAAAACTGGAGTTAATTTCTATAGAATTTGACTAGAGGTCTATGAATACTACTGAACTTTATAGCTCCACTGACTGTAAAAGACTAAAATATTTTAAAAATTAGTCAAATATAAAATGGAACCAGAGACAACATCAAAGAAGCTTCCCTTTCCAATGCTTGTCAGAGACCAACATGGAGTGCGCATTTAAAATGTAAGATGATGTATTCCCTTGCTGGAAGCACTGAGAGCCTTCTGCTGGATTCCATCTTTTTAGATTTTCATGCCTGTAATATTGCTTTAACAAAGAGCATCATACAACTCTTGATACGTACTATAGTAAAAGAAAATGACCATATGGCAAAAAAACAAAATAAAAATGTCTGTGTGTCTGTGTATGTATAAAGGTATTCATAGCTCTATCTTATTTCTGACATCTGGAGAGACCTCAAAAATAATTCTTCATGTAGGCTATGAAGGATAATAGCTTTATAAACTAGGATGAGGGCGATACAGCAAAATAATTATTATAAAATATGGCCATATGGCTCTTATTATTTTACCTATTACCACGTCAATTTTGAACTCTTCTAAAACATCAACAAAAATTCAGATGAGAGTATAGAAATCATCCTTGAAAGCCCTGTATGTCCTTGGGAGAGGATCTGAATAAAATATTAAATATTTCATATTACTTTAAATTCAAATAGTCCCTTAAAACTTATAATGTACTCTTTTATCAATTTATTTGATTTTTATACCAAGACTACAAGAGATATTCCTACCTCACAGATGAAAAAGTTGACATTCAATAAGGTTAAATGACTTGCCAAAGATCTTCTAGCTGATCAAATGGCAAAATCAAGACTCTAATCCAAGTCTTACGATTCAAGTTCTATGCCCTTTCCTCAGTATGAGTCATCTCTCAAGATTTTAAGAAATGGGTTTTTAAAAAGTATTACTAAGAAATTTTTGAACAAACACATACAGATAAACAAATGCATTTAAAATATAGCTTGGAATTTAAATAATTAAGTCCAAACTGAGAACACGCCATCAATAGAAGTTACAGAAGGTCTCACTACTAAAGAATAGCACCAAAAGACTTAAGTATATTTGTAAGTATTTTCCTGAATGTGTTATACAATGAATACAGCTATTTTTGTAAATCTAATTATATAGGTAAAGGTCCCATAAATGACTGTGATGAATGTCCATATATTTTAAAACTTAAAATTATTTCAAACTATACATTTTATATATATATATATATTTTTTTTTAATATAGTTCTGGCTACAATACATGCACCATCTGATTATTTTTAAATATTTAGTCCATAGGGGTGCCTATGTGGCTCAGTTGGTTAAGTGTCTGCCTTTGGCTCAGGTCATGATCCCAGGGTCCTGGGATCAAGCCCTGCATCCCGCTCCCTGCTCAGTGGGGAGTCTGCTTCTCCCTCTCCCTGTGCCTGCCACTGCCCCTGCCTGTGCTCTCTCTCTTTCTCTCTCTCTCTCTCTCTCTCTCTCACTATCTCTCTCTGTCAAATAAACAAATAAAATCTTTTTAAAAATTAAATAAATATTTAGTCCATAGATTCATTTCTACTAACTTCCTAGTTAATCACAATATTATCGCTAATAATTCCTATTCTTCAGTTAAAATATGTAACTTCACATAATGGATGTAAAGCACACAAAAAAATGCAAGCTATGAAACTATATTAATTCTTTATAAAACTACCAAATAGGATAGAAAACCATATGCTACTTAAATGTATTTATAAACCCTGAACACACTTATATTGTGTTCTAACCAATCTAAACCACTGGACATCCTATAATTATATAAAGAGAAATTGAATCATAATACAATGAAGTAAAGTGCTGCTTGAAAATGTGCACGAAAAACACATGTGCATATGTGTGTGTACCCATGTGTATGGAGAAGAGTATTAAAAAGTAAAAACAAATGGGAAGAAGAGTAACGTAATTGGGGACTGCATTCTATTTTTTTTCAACAGACATCTGTCAGGTGAAAATCTTTGGGTATAGCTTATGAATACAACAAAAGAAAAAAAAGTTCTGGCCAACTGTTTTTCTGTGTTTGTTGTCTTAGTCCCCTGCCACCTACTCTGTGTGGCTTCCTCCTAGCCAGGCCTCTGGTGAATGTCTTTACACTGCAAAGCCAGAGGCGGGGTCACAGAAGAGCTCACATTGCCCCTGGATGGCCAATCAGCACCAAAATGGGGACTATCCAAGGAAATAAGGACAGCAAAGAGAAGCCAAGTTAGCTCTTTCATAGAAATACTTTATAAATACAGTGAAATGTTTCTAAAGGTTTGCTTTGCTATGACAAAGGGTTGGGGAGATCTTGAGAGGCTTTGAAGGGACAGGGAGGGTGTTCTTCCCAACATGAGTATCAAATCCTCATTTCCACATGAAAATCTGCCAAATCATTCTGGTCAGTCATCCAACCCAAGTCATAGATGGAAAATGGGGTCCCCTAGTGACAGGTAACAACTTCTAAAGCTGGATAAAAGGCATTTGTTGTCTTTGCTCCCTCAACTTGATCTTGCCATTTCAACCACAGAAATGCCTGAAGCATCCTCTAGAACATTTACAACATCTTAGAGCACCAAAGATACCCAGATTCCCTCTTTCATACAAAAGACAAGTATATTTTAAATGCTCACTGCCTCAAAAGAAATGAGTAGTATCTGTAAACGTGGCTTTTTTATGTTTTCAGTATAAATAGGTGGTAACATAGATAATTTTGGAGATCACTCTTATGTTCTTGATTGCAGGTGTGCAAAAAAGTTTGAGAAAGTTAAAAATTTCACCTGTGATCAAAGTTTCTTTAATATAAGATGTGTGAGAAATAGTTGATAAAATCAATTACAGTGACTTTGAAAAGAGGTAGTGTCATAAATCTAAATTATAAAATACTAATTAGACTCATTAAAGGAGTATATTAATTCTTACAAAGATCTCTCACCTTCATGGCTTTTACAGCTTGTGATCCTGAGTAATCAAATTCACCTGCCTGACCAATGGACAGACCTCCCGATCCTAGGATAAGGACTTTGGAAACCTGTAAGCAATAAGAAAATGACATTGCTCTGGTGAGTAAGATGGGGAAAAAAGGCAATTTCAAGAGCAGGGAAGTCTAACTATATTGTCTAGGTTTACATGGTGATTTAAAGGACAGTGTTTCAAAAAATATGTTAGGAAAAAGACTAACAATTTTTTTTAATTTAAATTCAATTAATTAACATAATGTATTATTTGTTTCAGGGGTACAGGTCTGCTATTCATCAGGAAAAAGACTAACAATGTAAACATCTCTAATTTCAAAGCAATTTCCAAAGTTCAGGGAGTTTTTTTTCACTTAAGTAAATATTTTGAGACGAGGTCTACATTTTACTTAAAGATACATAAATATCTAAATATAACTACATAAATATAAATGTAAATATATGCATCTATGCATGTGTGTGTATATATATATGTATTCTTACATATATTTAAATAAAATTTAAATGTATTACATTGAACATTCCATGGTTTTCTTCTGGACAAAGCAAGACTCTGGGTCTTCCATGAAAACATAGAAGGCAAAGGGACATGGGTGCACCTTCATAATCACATTTTCACCTTTACATTTTGTGCCAGAAATATTTACAGAAAATACAATAAGAAAAAGTTCATGTCTTGGCAATATACTGAAATTCTACAAATTGTATATAGAATTCCAAGCAGATCATGATTCTGCTTATTTTTTAGCCAAAAGTGTCAAACGCTTCAGAGGAGAAAGATATTCCTGGTCACCGCAAAAGACAAGGACTTGGGAAACCTGGTTTGCCTCAACAAACATTTATTGGATGCCTACTACATGCAAAGGCACTGCTGAATCCCAAATTATATCTTTTTTCTCACCATTAACAAAAGAAAAGCGTCTGAAGAATGTGATGCTCTGAGAAGAACACTACACAGTAAGCACATGACTTCTTATGCTACCAAGAACCAACAGTTTGATTCCACATTGAGTGGGTGGATTACCTCTAAACTTTCCATCTCAGGAAAAGAGGCTGCCCTGGAAATCCTTAAAACAGATCATCCAACTCAAATTATCATTTCATGTAAACATGTAATTCAGTTTCCTTTATTTATAAAAAGAGTCAGTGTGTGTATATATATACTTGAAACTACATATACATTCTTCTAAATTTTATATAATAATGATGTAGGTATATATATGGAGTAACTATGAAGAAAATGGGTAGAAACCTTATCATGTTAACCTATACATTTACACAAATAAGGACTCAAGTTTGTGCTATAGTACTACTTTACAGGTAAAATCATATTATTCTATTCACAATGTTGAATAATAATTTTTGTAGTTGAAACAAAAAAAGTTCTATCATCTATGATGATTCTGTAATCTGAACTGTATCTCAAGCATACATAAGACTATAGTTTAAGTAATAGAATGTGTCAAATTCTAAACTAAAAGTCTATTCTTTATTAAATTATTTTATTACAAATTTCTAGAAGAAGTAAACTCGAAAAGATACGATTTTAAGTCAAAAACACGAAAATTCCAATGAACACCAACAAGAACAGACCAAATAATTAGATACTAAAATAATGGGTAATTACAATATTACCAATCATCTTTTATAGACATTAAAATAGTTAACATCATTCATTTAAAAATATTATCATGATAGAGAAAATCAAAAATACATAAACCAGAAAGAAGCCCACATATACTGACCTCAACTCGACTTGCAACTAGTGCTGGTTTGGGCAGAACTGATGTAATCGTGGTACCTTTCCCTTTCTTTATCAGTGAGAAAAAAGAATCAAATAGGTACTAGAAAAAAATAGAACCAACTAGTTAGAAGCCGCAAAACTCATAAGGTTGCTAGATAAAATACACACGCCCAGTTAAATTTGAACTTCAAATAAGCAACAAATAATTTTTTAGGATAAGTATTCATATGCAATATTTGTTTTTTGCTTTTCTGCCAAAATTGGCAAAACTAAATATTTACTACTATAAGAATTAGATCAAATAAACATTTCTAATTGTTCACTTCAAATCCTATCAAAAGCAAGTTTTCAGCAGACAATGAACATTTCAGATCATGCCTTCTGAGAATGTCAAGCTTTCATCCCCTTAATTATGAGTTATTTTCTTCTAAATGGTTTCTTCTAAATAAAACTGTAGTTATACAAAAGAAATTAAAGCTCTATTACTTATACATCCTAAAGTTAGAAATAACTGGATTTTGAAAATTTCTATCAGCTCTAAAAATATCTCCAAAGCTTATTCTTAAACTTTACCAATGAATTTACTTCTATTGTTTCACTAGACATGACAAATTTCAACAAAGATACTCATTTTGCAACTATCTGGCAGGACAGAAAAAGAATTAAGCGCTACTCAGTATCACAGGTCTTAATTTCAGTGTTCCTAATCTGAAGTACTACTATGGGCAAAATATTTAAATTTTAAATAAAAAAAAATAGTATTCAGCATGCATTAGGCAACAGACGTATGTAACCAAATTTTCTTTATGCGTTTCATCATGGGTTGATAATATCATACTGATTTGGGCTATTTAGAATCATTTCCCAAAAATATTTAAAAAATGAACAAAACGGGCGCCTGGGTGGCTCAGTCGTTAAGCGTCTGCCTTCGGCTCAGATCATGATCCCAGGGTCCTGGGTTCGAGCCCCACATCGGGCTCCCTGCTCAGCAGGAAGCCTGCTTCTCCCTCTCTCACTCCCCCCCGCTTGTGTTCCCTCTCTCGCTGTGTCTCTCTCTGTCAAATAAATAAATAAAATCTTAAAAAAAAAAATGAACAAAACATATATATCTGAAAAGGCAATTGAGGGATGAGAAAGTAGAGTTTACAGAGGGAAAATTCTGATTCTCCTCATTTTACCTAGGTGTGTTTTCTGAGAGTATCTGCTGACGGGGAGGAGCTGTCTGTATTACTACCAGAGGCCGTAGGGTGGGGGAGAGGAAGTCACACCAGACTTTCCAGAATTTTCTGTGTCACCACAAGCTCTCGTTTGAAAAGGTGACCTTGAACACTGAACCAAAGCTCACACACACAAAATAAAAGTATTTGAATTAAAAACAAAACTCCACTAAGCATTCCTTCTGGTTCTTTTCTTAAACCATCTGACTCATGTAATATGTGCGTGCATGCCCTCTCCCCTCCCGCATACCCCTGCCCTTCTTCCTTCTCCTGCTGCTGTTTATTCTCTCTTCCTGGCTACACAACCAGTTGCCATAGGGATTTTTGTGAAGTCACAGATGGGGGATTAAAATTTCATTTCAGTTATGAGAACAAGAGAGCAAGAGGGAATTCATTTGCATAGTACAACAACTGTAAATTTCAGAACTAAATATATTAGAATGATAACGATTTAAATAAAAATAACATCGCGTCAGGTTTCTTCAGGGCTTTCCCACTTTAAATTTTAAAAAAGACAGAAATTTCCTCCATGATATTCACGGGCGAAATCTTAATGTAATATACGTGTGTTATCAAAGCACTCTTCTTGAAAAATGTTCTGTACCCAAGATCATCTGGGGTGGAGATGTTTGTTTCTCAAGTTTTCACATAAATACATTTCTGATTAAAAAGAAAAATTAAGTTTACAATAGGCCTCATTTCCTGACATACCTCAGTGTCTGTGGGGCCCGGGCTGACCTCTGGGTGGAACTGTACACCGAAGAAGGGTTTGCTCTCATGCATAATCCCCTGAAAGAACAAGAAATAGGAAGAAATTCCTTCTGTAACCATGACTGTCAACCAGGGCTATGTATTATTCAGTGCACAATAAAGTTCAAATTTAAAAAAACTGAGTTAAATGCTTAAGGACATTCTAACAGCTAACAGTCATAATAAAAATAGGCCAACAAGGACTCAACCAAATGTGGTTCCCTCGATAAAAACAATTGATTTGGTCTATAGTCTTTGGGCACCCCCTTCCCAGGGGCTGTTCAGAATAAACTCAAATCCTCTTCTTATCTCCAACTCCTAAATTACTTCTCCAAAGGTCTTCTTAAAGGCTACTTCAGAGCCAAGTGAGTCTCAGAGACCCACACAGACGAGGCCCAAACAGACCTCCACCAATCACCCATTAGCAATGAATGGGGAAGACAGTCACTGATTAACCACTCAAAGAGTGGATCTCAATGAGCCAACTGATTAGAGAATAAGACAGAAACGACTTTTTAAAAAAGCAGAGGGCTATGGGAAATAACCTATAAAAAGAGTTCTTACATACACACACCAAAAAACCCACATAAACAAAGTGTCTGGATAACAAGAGTATGAAAGTCCCTGCATTACTTATTGCCAACTGAACAGGTTTACAGAGAGCGCATACCTCGTTGGTTTGATCATTGACATTCACAAAAAGTGGTTTCCAGCCAGCAGGAAGGGTGCTGTCCAGGGCATAGCCATGATTCTGAGCAGTAATGAAAGCCTGTCTGTTTGTGATATTCAAAACAGGCTGATTCTGCCCTCTGGAGAGAAAAGGAGAAAAAGAATAGGGAAAAAGAAAAGTGAAGAGAAGAATACAAACGCATTCTTTGTAAAATAGTGAATAAGAAAAACCTATTAAAATGTGAAAGTTTCAATTGCTTAGTGGAAATTACTCAATGAGAAAGTCACAAATTGTTAATCCCAATAATTTTAGCAACAAAAATCAATTCAGGAAGCTTTGCTGTGGGTTAAATACCGGCTCTATTAAACTTCTACAATCAGTAAAAAGGGAGACCTGCGCTCATAACAAAAAGTTAAGAGTTGCTCATGAGCTTAACAGAGAGACAAATACAAGCGATTTATGTTAAGGGAGATAAGTAATTTTAAAGCCAGAGGAGTTTTTGTGAAATGATAAAGAGATGACTACTCTGTCCTGAATCATTTTGAATTACACTTTGTGAGGAGGGTGGGCCATGGGGGAAAGTGCCACGTTGAATAAACTGGTATCATGTCGGGTAAGGAAGTAAAATGGAGAGGATCTGAAGACTCCCTGGTTCTGAAGTCACACTAGAGTCTTACAATGTTATCAGTGCTCTGATATCAAGCTTGGAAACCAGAACAGTTGCCTTTGGAATATCATTTGATGGAGCATAATAACCTTGATTTGTGCCAAGGGAAGGAAAATAACTTTAAACTATAGCAACATTACTGTTAGAGAAGGCTGCCTTTCAAACGTGCAATAAAAGTGGTATCGGGTAGTCAGACAACTGTGAACCATGTAATAGTACATTTACCTGTTTTTTCTGAAGAAAATGGCATGTAAGTTCTCTAAGGCTTTTGTGTTTAGTTATTAACAGTATTTCAGAGCCAGTTTGACCTGTAAACAGAAGCGTAACTGTCTTACCTATTGGGCATGGACATCTTGTAGGTTTGGGCACCAGCAGCCAGCCCTGTTATTAAATTTCCTGTACTGATTCCAAACAATGGCTCCTTGCGATCACTCTCCAAAACCTAAAAGAGGGATAATTTTTATTAACCAGAAGTACCGTTTCCAAAAAAAAAAGGATGCTCCCTCTGAAGGAATAAAAATGAAACATCCTTTTTTTTCTTAATTCACAAAGTAAAGAGAATATGAATAAAAAGCTAGACTATAAATAAGAATATGATTGACAAACGTGTAGCATTAGAATTTAAAAAAATGTACTTAATATTCAAACTAAACAGAACTTAATATTTCTTCAGAAACTCGAAGGTGTTACAGCTCCTGAGGTCATGGTGAGAAACATGAATTGTCATTTTACAATTGTATAGAAAGACATATTTTGAGATTGGATTCTAGCTCTCTTAACTAGAGGACACAATCCCAGTTATTCTGCCTGAAGAAAGGTTCTTTTTTCCTCTGGGACTTTCTCCTCACTGGTATTCCTCCCATATAATATCTGCTGACACTGCCTCAGAGGTCACAGATAGAAGCACTAAAGAATATCTGAATACCTAACATAGATTATAGCCTTTTCAGCTGCACAGACTCCCTCCACCTCACACACAGATACACATTACCCCCAGGTTTACTGCACCTTTTTGACATTCTGGATTAGTGGTTGTGCAAGAGCAGGGTTCCCAGGTCCTCCAGCAATTAAAAGCCCATCATACTCCATCTTGGTGAAATCATGATTCCAGGGAACTAAATGCACTTCAGCTCCTCGCTGGAAAAGAAAGGCAAAAATGATCAAGTCAATAACATTTTTCTTTGCCAAAGTGTAATTTTGTCTAGACCTTCTCTTGACTAACCACTCCCTAAAGGGGAGGGAAAAATAATACATGATTCAAACAAATAATGCGGAGTGAAAAATTCCTTGGTGGCTCACTGTATTTTGTGTGATGTATACGAAGCCAATGGTCAATAAAAAGTGGAGAAAAAAACACGATTAAAGTTTTGATCCTGAAAAAATAGGTAACACACTTTCCTGTATTTCAGGAGGTTTCAGAGCCTAAAGAATTCATGACCAGGCACCCAGGAATATAGATTATTTTCACTAGCTGTGGTAGAGAGAGTGACCAAAAAAAGATAAATCCATTTTCTATAAAATTTAAGTTGGTCCACCTCTCACCTTTTTCAGTTTTGTTTTTTTTTAATCTGACTAAATTTTCATCAGCCTTCTTTCCTAGGGTTTTCTCATACTATCTGTAGAATCTATACTCTGATAGGATAATTAGAACTTTTGTATGTAGAAGTGGATAGGAAGATATCTTTGATGGTTTCCCTAGAAGCATTTCCTGAGACAAGGATTTGAGGGAAAGAAGTCTATTTGGCAGGGTTTCTAAGAAGTACCAATAGAAAGCAACACTGTGAGGCACCCCAATAAAGTATGCATTACCAAGCACTATGGACAACTAGAGTTTCAGCCCACTGGGGAACTCTGAGAGCCAGTGTAGACTATCCACCCTCAAGATAACTCAATCATGGGGCAAAGGAGTTGAGATATTTACACACTGACCTTCTCTAGTCTTTGGGTTGGGGCAGTTCCAGGGATCATTGATTCTGTGGTATTTCCTTCCTACCAGCAGGCTCCAACCATCTAAAGAAAGCCCTCAAGCAATGAAGTGCAGGCATTTGCAATTGGAGGATGGGCAAAATGCCTTATAATGGTAAAATGAGAAAGAGATATACACAGGACATTGACAGAATCTGCTACTGAAGAGTCAAATGCAAATTTTTGTTAATAAATTGACCAGAATTTGAAATCACGATTTGGATATCACTGATATTCTCTAACAAAGAGAAGGTGAATTGAAGAATTCCTCTATCCTCACACTATTTTGGTGTTATGCAAATGTCTGTGCATGCGTGCATGTGTACATTCATGTTTGAGATATATATAGAGAGAGAGACACAGAAACAGAAACAATCTGTGACCTCTGAGGCAGTGTCAGCAGAAACAGAGAGACACAGATAGGGAGAGAGATGGAAAGCTGGGAGGAGAAATCCCAACAAAACAATATTTAAGAAAACACTATAATAATGGTGATATTCTCCTGAAGGATTTTTAAGGTTTAATCTTAATTGGTTTCTAAGAGTTTATATAAAGGAATGTGAAAGTTTGTACTATATCAGGGCATGATCCCTACAAACATTTGGCATATAATAAGTGTAGTCCAATGGAGGAGTTCTCCAACTGATTCCAAATTTTTGGTCATCTCTAAATCCAAAGAAAGTAAACATGGCATATCTCAGAATGTCAGTCAATACGTGGTAAGAACAGCCATCATTCTTCTCTGTTTGTGGCCTCTGAAGATTTTTTTAAAACATAGTCTGCATCTCTAACTTTAACAGGGATACAAATGTTATTTTGTAGATCAAAGACAAGAAGAAGAGAGTGGATCCCCTGACTTTCCAAAGGGAATGCACAAGTTTTCTCTGAAACAGAGAAAGGAAATCAGTTTAACACTAAAGATCAATATTACAAAATCTCACCCTTGAGGTGGAACAAATTACTTACCTTTACTAGTAGGCGAATTACATTGTTTTTAATCCCGCAGTCTACAGCTACCACTTTTGTGGGGTTTCCTTTGCCATACACCTTGACATCCTGCCATTTTAACAAGCAGAGAGTGAGAGGGAAGTACCAGCCATGAGCAACATCCCAATATCATAAACACGTCTGAGAATGCTTTGCACTTATTTTGGTGACAGATTGATTGCTAACTACTAGGGAGTGACTGGCAGTTAACAATCAATTTATAAGGCACAGTGAGTGCCACAAACTTTATCTTTTTTATGAGGGAAAGAGTACTTTGCTGTTTTAGATAAAATGTTGATTACAGTAATAACAATGATCCCTAAGAAACTGGTTGCTTCCATAGTTAACAATAATCTCTCCCATGTTTTGCTTCATTAACAACCAGTGGCAATGGAATTTTCAAGTATTATTGCCTGATTCAGCACTAGACAGATGTGGTAATAGATACATCATGCTTTAAATACCACTTTATCCTCAACATGCAATAAAGTTTGGATGGGGCAGATCTGTTGTGCATTAGGCTTCTGCAGTGGGGCTAATGGGTAAAATCAGTGTGAAAGTCAGAGGACTGCTAAGCTAGCGTAGACCACTGGACTCTTTAGGTTATTTTGCAATCATTTGCATTTAAATGGTAGACTTCATAAAAGGATCCCCAAGCATATCATAATCATTCCCTACATCTTAAGCACTGCTTGGAGTCAGATCCATTTTCACAGGCATTTACCCAAGAAGCAGTTTCCCAAAGTCATAAAAGGAGAAATAATAGAAACGGAAAGCCTAGAAGCCTGGGTGCCCACACTGATTGCAGCTTCGAGAGTTACCTAGTATATTCTGAATTTAGGATGATTTCAATGTTTCCAAAAGGTTTTAGATGAAAGTTGCAACCTGGATATTTGAAAGAGCATTTTACTTTAACTGAAACGTCTACTCTCCACTCTCCACAAACTCTATAGAATAGGAAATCATAATCCTTAGACTATGCTTGAAAAATATATATATGTAAAGTTTGTCACATTTTTTTTTTTCTGCTAACTATTCTAGAGAAAAAGTGCCCCATTCCTTCCATGATCTGGGGAAATTACTGCTGAGCTGATCCATAAATGCTACAGATAATGTCATCAGATAATTTGAAAAAATACAGATTTATTTTTAACCTTAGGCTTCTCCTACAAAATAAAGCAACATTACCATCTAGTTGTAGCTACATCAAATTGCAATTACAAGACAATGAATTAAGTTATCAACCATATCCAAACAAAACTCACAGAATAAATATAATCTGATGCAAACATGCATTTTATCACAGCTACAATGAAATTATTTAACTGTGCTAGCATTAAGAAACTGGGTCAGTTTTCACTATTACAATCTCTCTCTTGATTTGACGTAGATAAAAATACAGACAGGCTCCTTTTTGCTGGTCTCTACACAAATACATTTTATACTCTCCATACAGGATGACAGCAGTTTTAAGCACGACCTCACAGACATGTGAATATATGAATTTGCATTATGACTCTTGAAGAGAGGAAATGTATTATGCACTGTTTTTAACCTTATTACCACAGAATTCCTTTTAAGGTGAACTTCTCTAGGTCAATGTTCCTCACATGTGGAAAATGCTACACTAAGCCCCCAAGGTAGTTCTCAATTCTAAAAGGAAAAATAGCCTTTTTTCATGCTGTGTCTCAAATGAATCACTTCACAGGGAAATGTCTAGAAACAACTACAGGATTTAAAATAGTTCCATGCCATTTGAATGGACAAATTTTAGAATTAAAAACAAGGGAATATTGCATATGGCATGATCAAATTCCAAATATATAAGCAATTACATATCTAATTTAACATTCACTGTCTTTAACAACTCCTATTTCTTATGCTTCAGCCTCCTGTGAATGCATGTTGTGTCCAGCATCAGCATTCAAGGTCAGTACTGATCATCAGGGCCCCATCATCCTGTTCCTCATTTCCATATGCATAGGCATAGGAATGGGAATACCAGATAATATCAACGTGTGTTTTCTCTGAGGCTGACATGCTATTAGGCAATTTTCCGACTTTTAATAACATTTTCTTAAGGAAAGGCCCTGGTGCACCAAAGTTCTCACAGCTGGAATTCTTCATGAAATATTGTTCTCCATAGTCATTCTGATTGATGACGGATTGCAGCAAGTAGACGTTACTAACTTTAAAGACACTGATTTGTAATATATATTTTAGCAGCTATGAGATCTTTTTTTCCCCTCAACTCTGGTATTTCAGGATGATGATCTCGGCCGAGAAGATTTTGGTATTATAAGAAATAAAACTACAAAATGTGAAGGAAAATCTCTCACCTTGGTTGAAACCTCCGCGATCAGATTCTGCTTATTTGGATCCATGAAACCCACAGACTGACCTTCAAATTCAATCTTCCCAAGCATGGTACCCTATCAAAGAAAAAAATTAGACAGTTAAAAGGTAGCAACAGTCAAGGTGCTGACAGCACCCATTCACAGGGACTTAAACAGCTGCTCCGAGATCTAAGTGTCTTTATAACTACTTAAAACCATCAGCAGAAGTTCCTCATCTTAACCTGGAAAGATGAAGTAATTTGCACGGTACCTTCTGAGAAACACCCTGGGAAGGACAATTCCTTTTTTTTTTTTTTTAGGGCTGAGACTGGCACCTGGAATAAGCAAATTCAAAAGGCATCAGAATTCAGACTTCCAAGTTCCAGGCTGGTGCAAATTAGAGCATTTAGGGTATCTATTCCCTTAGTGCTTATGACCTAAAGATAGTTCAGTGGAGACATGGACAAAACAATGTTTTGAGAAGGAAATAAGAAATCTAAAAATTGCAGAAAACTGAAAAGAAGGAGAATTAATTACATTATGATAGTAAAATTCATTTACAAAATAATGTGAAATGCTACATAAGTCAGAGCCTTTGAGAAGTAGCACTGAAAATGTTCACTGCTTTGGATTTGTTAATGTCCAGGTGTCCCTAAGGCCCTGAACTTTAAAGAATGTTTAGACCTCTGTAAAGTTTTCACAAATTAGCCTTGCTAGCCTGAACGTGGCAAATGTTTTTATTATTAGCTATGTCTTGAGATTTACTTATTTGTTAGTAAGTCTAGCTTTAACTATTTACAAAAATAGCATATTACATTTAGTAATCAAGACTTTGTGGGTGGGGAGTCAAGATAAAGTCATTGATTTGCCTTTCTCCAAGGAAATCACTGCATTGAAGGAAAGAGAAAGAAGCCTTTGTTTCCTTCTGAAATGTATTCCTCAAGGAAAGTAGTCACGTGGGAATGAGTGAGGGTAGAAAGTACCAGCTCGTCATTCTCATTAACATCTATTCTCAGGAAAATTATGGAGGAGGAAATAAAATCAGAAGTAGAGTGGAAGGACTGTGTAAACTCTCACTGTCTTCCTTCTGGTCATGGGTGTGTGGCCATGCCTCATTTTCAAAAAGCTGTTCTGTTTACAGAGATCCTATGCCAATATACATTCTAACAAGGAGTCTACAACAGATTTCCTTGAAGAGTCTATTTCACTTTGGAATTGTATCATTTCTTTTTTTCCTTTTAAAAAAAAAAAGATTTTATTTATTTGAGAAACAAGGAGAGAGCATGAGTGGGGGGAGGGGAGAGGGAGAGGGAGAAGCAGACTTCCTGCTGAGCAGGAATTCCCCGGGATCATGACAGGAGCCGAAGGAACACGCTTAACCAACCCAATGAGCCACCCAGGTACCCCATCCTTTTTTTATGTGATATAATTCAATGAAAAACTTTAGTGGCACTTGGGGAATTTAGTTAACATTAGTGAGGTAAAGTTTCTTTCTGGTCTAGGATAAGAAGGTTTTGTATAGGAAAAAAAATAATAGTGCCCTCCACTTACAACCACAAGCAGATGGTGCTGAGACAATCTTAAAAGGAGAGGTCAGACGGTTCAGCAATCAGATATGCAAGCAAAAGATAAACTTATCTTTTATCACCTTGGTCATTGGTACAGTCTCAAGAAAGACTCTGTAACTGAGGTAACGTATGCAGGGCTCATTAGACACACCCATGAAATACAGCTCATTAATTTCACAGATAACCCCTTCAAGAAGACTAAACAAATAACAGCACCAATGTTGCACACTTCCTGGTCTGCCTCTTTCAGCAGATGAGTATTCAATTGAGGCAAAATTGTTATGCACCTGGTTACCTTCTCCACTGGTCTCACTAACCCTGTCACGTGAGCTGACTTAGAAAGGCCTCAACTCGCTGGAATAGGGAACACACAGTGGGCACTCAATAATCTGCTGCCAAGTGAATTAATCTCAAGTCCATTCAGCAACAAACATCCCAATCGAGTACTCAGTCTTGAAAATTACATCAGAAATAGTAAAACAAGATGACAGAGGTCCAAATGACAGAAATTGGTCAGATTTGTTCTTTCACATATTGTTGGATTCCTCAAGCACTGAGAAAAAATAGAATATTTATTATATTTTTTAACTTATAGAGAATATAGTATATATATATTCGTAGAGAGAGACAGAGAGGGAGGGAGGGAATGAGGGAGGGAGGAGAGAGAAACAGAGGTGGCTAAAGATGATGATCATACCTTATCCCGAATTATTTTGGTCAGCATTCTTGTATCCACTCCATAAATTGCAGGGACCTATAAGAAAAAAAATTTGTTGTGACAGTGAAATTGGAGGAAATTAGATACAGCATATTGTTTTCAAGTTATAAACTTAGCATCATCTATCTTCTTGAGCAGTAAATAATTTCCCTACTCCTTCTTTTCTCTGACCCAGGGTGACTGTGTTGTCAGAACGCAGTAAATTGCTGTTCCAGTTGGGAACAGGACCCTTAATACCCAGGCCCTGCCTCAGAATAAAAGATGAGAGATTCTGAGCATCAGTCTTCTGCTACAGTTTTGTTTCTTTTTACACAAGATGTTAAATAGGTAATGTGTTACATATTTATATATATTACATGTATTTTTATATATACAAATAATGGAATTTGTGAATTTCATAAGCAATGATATGTAAATAATATGCAAATCCACACTTTGAGCCAAATGTTCTGGCTACCTATTAGACACTCAACACATTTTTCTGAGGATGCTTGTTAAGTAGTCAGGCTGTGATAAGATTTGCCCATCTGATTAGGAAATCAGGCAATACCACCGTTTGTTTTCCTTTCTTTGAGTAGTTTGGATAGAGACAGATGTGGTAAAAAGGACAATGAGTTAGGAAGCAGCAAAACAGGTTCTAATTTCTTTTTTCTACCATTTATCTGAGTGATGCTTGAGCAAGGAGTCTTACCTCACCCGTACACAGAAGTAGGTAAACTCATTACTATCTTAGATCTTCTTTTTTTTTTTAATATTTTACGTATTTATTTGAGAGAGACAGAGAGAGAGAGAGAGATTGAGAGAATGAGTGGGGGGAGGGACAGAGGGAGAAGCAGACTCCCTGCTGAGAATGGAGCCTGACCTGGGACTCAATCCTAGGACCCTGGGGTCATGACCTCAGCTAAAGGCAGATGTTTAACCAATTGAGCCACCCCAGAGGCCCCTATCTTAGACCCTCTTCTGCTCTATGTGTCTGTGATCATGAAAGAAAATTCAAAGCGCATTTTAAAAACAAACTAACAAGTCATGGATTAAGTTTATACTCAGATCATTGGTTCTGACCCAGAGCAGCCGTAATACCCGTTGCCTAGTGACACAAAGGAAACATTAAAGTGAGGGTCTCCTAAATGGCCATTACAAAAATTAGCTGTCTAGGTAATGGAGGTAAATTCGGATAATGGTTGAGAATGAAGTAGTAATGATTCAGGAGATGATATAGAGGCCCTCTTCCCTTTAAAATTTAGAAAGTATGAAACCTAGGAAGCCAAAATCAAGATTTCTTGATTTGTCAGAAAGGAGCAACATTTAGCCCCAATAGGTAGATGCTCACTGGTGTGGCAGAGCTTTCTTAGAATAATATTCTATCAGTTAGAGGCTCCGCGGCAACAGAAAACACCAGCAACACTGGAGATGAAGCCAAATATAGCAGGTCCCTTAACTTAAAGTACCTCTGACATTCAAACCAGGAAAATCCTCTTATTTGATTAGAAAAGTAATACTTAAACTAAGGAAAGTATAAGATAAGGTTTATAACCCTCTTCAATTACTACTTCAAATAAGATTATATCTAATTATGTGTCATAGAGTCCTAATGTTTAAGCCAAAAGAAACTTAATTGCAATCTGTTTATCCTCATAAGAGTTAAGGATTTAGAAAATATGGTATGATTACATGATCTGCACAAAATCACACAGCTAGTTAATGGTAAAGCTGGTCCGTGAACCCATGACTCAAGTTACATATCACAATCGTGGATATAAGGGGATGGGAAAATTAAGTGGTTCAAGAAAATAAAAAATTCTAAGATGTCTCTAGGTCTTTTCCCCAAAGAGAAATGCTACCAAGCCTGTGTGAGTGCCACCTAATAGATTAAACTAAAAATATGTGGCCCTCGGTGTTTAGAAGAGAATTGGTCCAGACAGGTCAGCCTGCATATTTCTCACCTTTTCTTCCTGTAGCCACTGCCCGAGACTCTTGGTAGCCAGCCAGTGGTGATAGTCATTGCTATAATTCAGCACCAGCAAACCTGCAACCTAGAAAGACAGGGAGTTGGGGTGACCACAAAATATTATCCAACTCTTGTGACTTGTCTTACGAGTCCATTTGCAATTTTGAAAAAAAAAAAAAAGCTTTATTATATCCACTGATTCAAGGCTCAAAATTCTGGAGACTTGAAGAAAGAAGATGATCAACATTTTTCTCTTAAAATATATCATTGTTACCTTAATTACTATGTCAAGGAATAGTCTTACCCCATTTGCCAAATCCTGTGACTAAGCTAGGTCCCCCATCTCAGCACTCTGGTACTTTTCCTCCATGGCATTTACCAATAATCTAATTAATAATTAATTGCTTAATGTATGTGAAGAATAAATATATTTAATCTACATTTAAAGGAGACTGAGACATATTGCGAAAATTGTGAGAAATAGAATTAAGCTACATGTTCAGTCCAAGACATTCAAAAATAGAGTGAAAAAAAATAGAGTGATGAATTTGGAGTATACATTTTTTAATTGTTTATATGGTCCGCATTCCTAATACTATCCAAATTTATCTTGATTAGGAAATTTTAATGTGTTTACTTTTAGACTGGCATAGAAGCTATCTTTTATTCATCCTCTAAATAAGGTAAGATTAAAAGGCAAATAGTTGATACAGAGTTGATTACTAAAGACCTTTTAAAAGGTAATTCATCACCATTTCTTGTAGCATACTTGTCATTTAGACTTATAACAACATCTTTCCAAATTAAGCCAAGTTTCATCCAAGGCATTAAAAACAAATGCAAAGTGCCATGAAAAATGAAATTCAAAATAATGTCATGTTAAAAATTCTTCTCATAATACGTAGGAATAAGGTTGAGAGCACAAATTTAATGGGTTGTACTACAGTACTGAGGAGAAACTTTGCCCATCCTAGATTCTTAAAAATAAATCAACTATTCCCCCCTCCAATTGAGACTTTTCATTCATTTTTTTAAGTAGGCTTCATGCCCAACGTGGGGCTCAAACTCACAACCCTGAGATCAAGGGTCTCATGCTCCAGCAACGGAGCCAGCCAGGTGCCCCAAATTGAGACTTTTTAAATAGTCATCACTGGCACTACCTTAATTCCATCAGACTCCAAATATTTGCTAAGTCCCAGCTCATCCAGTGCAGCCGTGTCAGGGGCTCCACCGTTCCCAATAATGGGATTGGCCATGGTGAGAATCTGTCCCTTGTAGGCAGGGTCAGTAAGAGCTTCCGGGTACCTGAGTAAAGATGCCAAAATATTACCAACAAAAAAATGTTTGTAACTACAAAACTATAATCTACATACGTGCTCTTAATTATTGAATCCTTGAAAATGAGAGAACATGAGATTAAAATCTTATAAGGCTGCGTCTAGATTTTAGCAAATCTAAAGAAATTTTATGATAGAATATGAAAACGTATCCCATCATATGACGGATATGAAAAGACAAACTGACTTCTAAAAAAATTTTTTTTTCATCTGAGTGTAGCTGACACACAATGTTCCATTAGTTTTAGGCATACAACACAGTGATTCAACTTCTCTGTATGTTATGCTCAGTTCACCACGAGTGTAGCTCCCCACTGTCATGATACAAGACTATTATTACAGTATCACCATATTTCCTCTGTGGTGCTCTTTATTCCTGTGACTTATTCATTCCATAACTGGAAGCCTGTACTTTCCACTCCCTTTCCCCATCTTGTCCATCCCTCCCTCACCCTTCCCTCTGGCAACCGTCAGTTTGTTCTCCGTACTTACGGGTCTGATTCTGCTTTTAACTGAAACTGACTCATAAGTACTAAGGCATATTCTCATATAATTTCCATTTCCTCAACTTCTTAAACTTTTTAATTCCTTAAGAAATTCCTTCATAGAGACTGATTTTCTAAAAGATTGCTCTATTTAAAGTTTTCAGGTATCCTGAAGTTTCCCCTTGCCTACCAGACAGGAATCCAAACTGATATTTACTATTGAGGGTTGCCAGTTTCACCAAAATATTAATTGTCAAAAAATTTTAAGTTTTTTTAAAATATCTTTTAGGAAACTGAAGAGTATCCTGATTACACCACTGGTGACTGCATTGGTGTCTATGTTTATTAAACTTCATTCAACATTTAAAATGACTGAGTTAATTTTTGTGGCAGAATCACCCAATAACATAAAGGCCATAGGTTTTTATGGCCAAGTTTAAAGTCTGGAGAAGGGGAAAAATAAGAATATATATATTCTATGAAAGAATTACTCAATATAGTTGATTTTTAAAATAGCTTTAGAAAGAGGTATATAAGTTTATAAATTTATTAAAGAAGTATATAAGTTTGAGAGTTATCCACTTAGAAAAAAAGTCAATCCCACAAAAATTGACCTGAAGCACTTCTGACTTCTAAATCAAAAGATTCCAGGGATGCCTGGGTGGCTCAATCGCTAAGCATCTGCCTTTGGCTCAGGTCATGATCCCAGAGTCCTGGGATCAAGTCCCACATCGGGCTCCTTGCTCAGTGAGGAGCCTGCTTCTCCCTTTCCCTCTGCTGCTCCCCCTGCTTGTGATCTCTCTCTCTCTCTCTCTCTGACAAATAAATAAATAAAAATCTTTAAAAAAAAAAGATTCCAAATAACTATTTTAAAGTACTGATGTAGAATTAGGGAGAAATGCATTAGGTCTTCATTTTCAAGTTAAAAACACATATATTCTCAATTTTATGATATATATATGTATGCATATATATCACTCTTATTCTTAATATTAAGAAACATTATTCCAGTAAATACCAGGAGTTATCTTTAACTATTCCATGCACTGGTATACAGTGCAAATGAGATATCCCCTCACCCCCTTATGCCCCTACCCCCCCGCTCACATTTTCACTTTCCGCAGAAAGAGTTAAACCAAATCTTTCTTATGGATTACTACTGATAATGAATTTAGGTGCTGAGGGGAACAGAATCAACAACCTTGAAACCAATAAAGTTCAACTCAGGCAGTAGACAACATAAATTCTTCAACCCCATCCAGACAAACTCCTCCCAGAACTACCTTTGTCAACAAAACACTTAGTCTTTCAGCTCAGCAACCCCTGAGGTGACTAGAGTGCTGTAATATTTATCCACACCTCCATCAGCTAATTTCTCAGATGCCTCTCACCTGTCAGGAACTGATAATTTTTTAACCAAGGCTTACACACAATATAAGTGCATTTCTTGAAAATGAAAAACAAAAATAACCCCTTTAATTATCAACCACCTTATTGGGTGAGCCATACAATGAATGAAAGCAACAATTCTCAATGGAAAATAGGGTCTGTGGAATGAATATTAATGAATGCCTTTTCCTACATCAAAAACATCTTTGGGGGCGCCTGGGTGGCTCAGTCGTTAAGCGTCTGCCTTCGGCTCAGGTCATGATCCCAGGGTCCTGGGATCGAGCCCCGCATCAGGCTCTCTGCTCAGCGGGGAGTCTGCTTCTCCCTCTCCCACTCCCCCTGCTTGTGTTCCCTCTCTCGCTGTGTCTCTCTCTGTCAAATAAATAAAATCTTTAAAAAAAAATCTTTAATTAATTTAATTTTACTTCCCTTTCTCTCCATAAAAGAACTAACCGTTCCCTTTAAACATATGCTTATAATACTCTCTCCGGTAAATGAATAAATACAGCTTGTCCTAGAGAACTGCAGTGTTAGAAGCAAATTAATCCATCAGGCCCTGTTTGACTTTTGTGATGTGACAAGATTTATTACCCATAATCCATCACAGAGAAGAAAACTCTAGTGCCCTCCATCATTCTGATCTATATTAAACAGTTGTTTGTCGGCAGGTATATTAACAGAGCTAGTAATTAGTGCTGTCGAAAAGCTTAAATAATTGCCTGGTGAAGCAAAACTTTGTAAACAGCTTTCACACGCAGTAATTTAATGTTCTCACCAGTGGAACTATTTTAAAACCCACCTAATATTGTTCGTTTCAAACAGAGAGCCAAGAGTTTAGAGAAGAATGTATATTAATAATATAATGGAAGTTCGGTCAGTCGATAACTTCAATATCAGTTAACCCAACATCTCCTTGTCTTTATAAGGTTAACTGAATTTTCCTAAAGAATTTATCAAATACTCTAAAGAAGTTTAGTCCATTGAATCTCTAATGGAAACTTCTTGAAAAGACCTAGTCATATTTTTTAAAGGACTCATAGGTATTTTTAATCCCAGCTATAAATTACCGTCTAATCCAGGTCCCTCATTTTTATAGTGGAAACTAGGATTCAGAAAGGTTGTGATTTTCTCAGTATCGCATAATCCGTTATCATTGAAAATTAGACCAGAACTTCAGCCTCCTGGCTCCCAGTGAACAAACATTTGTTGGTTGATAAGAACAGCTACGTGATTTCTGCAGCAGCTCTGATCTTTGTTGCTGTACGTCTATTAGCAGATCTTAAACACTGAGCTGGGTCTCAATTGATAAATTTTGAAAATATCAGATCTATGAACCTGCTCTCCCTTTGATTACTTTAAGACAATAATTGGATCTGTTATTTCACCTTTCTTACTCTCGTGTGAAATTATACAGAATACCTAAGAACTTTCTCAGCTCTTTATAGTACTTCATATCAGACGTGCAAGGTTAATTCTTAACTTCGCTAAAGGGATGGCACTGGAGTGTGCTATCCATCTTTTTCCTTGCTCCAATTTTTACCTGAATCAGATCCATACATTCCCTGACATAAACCATTTAGTAATCTCCTATGACCTGCATCCTTGGGCTCTAGGTTTCTAGAATTAATGTTATGCTTTATTTTCAGGGGAATACCAGTGTCCAAGTTCTCTTCCATTTACCACAGCAGGGAGGAGTTTGTCTATGCTAGAATAGACTACTTACAAGCACAGTGCAATGTCAGGACAATATGTAGTCTTATTATGATGTGATGATTTCAGCTTCCCACCGTGAGTAAGATCATCTAGCTATTCCTCTACACAGTGGAAGAAGAAAACCTTGGAGCACGAGCATTACTCACCCTCCCAGGCCAGTGTTAAAAACCACTTCACCAGCGACAGAGGATGGATGGCCAAAGGAGTAACCTTTCATCTTAGTTCCATCTTCCAGGACAATGTGTGCTGTCTGTGCCTAAAGAAACAGATGCGTGAGTCTTAGCAGAATACAAAATATGAGGCACAACTAGTTGAAAACTGTTCAAAGATACAATACACAAACTCATTAAATAAATGTCTAGTATATATGATGAAACCATATTGCCTATATTTGGAGTTTCTGCCCTGCTCCTTGTCACTTTTCTTCAGATGTATGGCTCTTGTCATGGACAGGTGTTTTATTTTGTTTTGCTTGAAAGAGGAACCGAAGCATGTTGATACATTGTCTATTCTAAGTCTACTTGTAGAATTATTGACAATCCAGAAATACTTCAGTTGAGCTGAAATGCTGTGTGTCTATCTTTTCCCCCTTAATATTCCATAGCTTTGCTCAAGTATAGCTTTAAGGGAAGTTCATGAGTTTGCAAAAACATTGTGTATTGTACCATACAGCTCATCATCACTCTGAAGTTTAGAGCTAGAAGGAATCTTAAAGATTATCCATCAAATGGTGTTCCAGAGAGCTCTTGTGTTTGATGGAGTTGTCCCAAGGGCTGCCCCTCCACACCAGCTTTATGATCATAAAGAAGTTGAAACTTTATCACTCTATTAATACTGATACAAAAGCAGGTACTATGAAACATCTAAAAATAGATCACATTATATTTTTTAGTAGAGTTAATTATATCCATGCCTGGTTCTCTCTTTAGAGTACAAGGCATTCTGAATTTGATTACTTCACCATACTAATCTTTGAACAGCTTCTATAAAATTCTTGGCTAAGAAGAGGGACAATGAGAGAAACTTCTCTAAGAAGCAGGCATCAGCCACTCTTCAAAAATACACTAAATTCTATTGTTGAAACAATATAGGTCAAATCTCAATCTCCATAAAAGTCAGGGAAGAGAGAAATATGTTAAACTACACTTTGGGAGGCAAAATATAGACTCTGCAAAAACTACAGGGCAAAATAAGTGGAATATGGTCTTTAAAAATAACTATAAAGAAAAACATCTCTGCAAGAATTGAGGAAATTTTATTAATTTTTGGTGAAATTTTTTAAGATTGAAGATGGCATTGTGCTTATATTTAAAGTCTTTTTTAAAAAAGATATATAGTGAAATACTTAAGGATAAAATACTATGATATGGGGTGCCTGGGTGGCTCAGTCAGTTAAGCGGCTGCCTTCAGCTCAGGTCATGATCTCAGAGTCCTGGGATCAAGCCCCACATCGGGCTCCCTGTTCAGCAGAGAGCCTGCTTCTCCCTTTCTCTCTGCCTGCCACTCTGCCTACTTGTGCTCTCTATCTCTCTGTCAAATAAATAAATTTAAAAAAATACTATGATATCTGACATTTCCTTTAGAATATTCAGGGGTTAGGGTGAAAGGGTAGGGATATGAAATACATTCGGCCAGGAGTTGAAATTGTTGGAGTAAGGGAGATCAGTGTGCTCTTCTTTCTACAAAGATTAAGTGCAGCCATTAAAGAGAAACATAGGAATTCTCTACTTTCTTTCTCTCACATTTTTAGGACTGGACTCAGTGCCTAATCCTTTCATACCCTGCCATCCACCCCCACTCCCACCAAACACACACACACACACACACACACACACCAACCTTGGTATACAGCAGAAGCTCAGTAAGTGATTTCTAGACCTTTGTTACTACACTCCCTTAGCTTTGCAATATGCACTCAGCTTTTCCAATGTTAACATGGAAAAACCTGATTATTTTTCTGTAGTAGTCTTCTCTGTAGAAATACAATGCCTCTTTTAGGTACAAACTACACAAATCTCTTGGCATTGGAATGATTGCTCTTTAATGTATAAAGTAGTGTTTGATCATCTTTAAACCACTATATCCTGTGCCTAAATATTGTTTATGTGTAGGTATGCATACACATGAACTTATATTTACACACAAAATAATTTAGTATTTCCTATTAAAATTGATATGCTTAAGATACTCATCTCAACAGGAAAGTTCTTTTTTTTAAGTCAGAGGCACAGTGCATGGATTTCAAATTTATATTTCTGAGAAAGATTGGATAAAGTGCTGAACTGCACACTTTATATGTGTTTCTATGTGTGAGTGCATATGTGTGTGTCCACAGGCATAGTTAACCAAAAGAATTTTGTCCTTTACTTGGCTTATCAAATAATCTTTGAGATAGTTTTGTTTTATGTATAGCCTTGGAACTAGTGTTCGAGATCTCAAGCTTGATACTTTATCTTTAAGTAGTTATGGTTTATCTTCTCAGCAACTAAACTGAAAAAGCTTTTGGAATTTAAGAAACAAAACAGATGAACATAGAGGAAGGGAAGAAAAATAAAATAAGATGAAAATAGAGAGGGACTCTTAACTATAGGGAACAAACTGAGGGTTTCTGGACAGGAGATGTGTGGGGTGTTGGGGTAACTGGATGATGGGCATTAAGGGGGGCACTTAATGTAATGAGCACTGGGTGTTATCTGCAACTGATGAATCACTAAATTCTATCCCTGAAATTAATAATGCAGTGTACGTTAACTAAATTAAATTTAAATTAAAAAAAAAAAGCTTTTGGATTTACTCAGAACAAAGGAAACCACAATATGTAATTAACGTAGTATGAGTGATGACAAGTTCTGAATTCTGCTTCTGTATACAGGAAATCAACTTTGCATGTCATTTCTTCTCATAGCATGATTTTCTTATTTTGCATTTTATTTTAACGTGCCAACTCTTGTTTACTTACAATTTAGGACAGAGGTTGATGATTTTAGGGATTAAGAGTGATAATGTTCAGTGTATTGCTAAGGATTGTTACAAGCTAATCAAATGTCTACAGTGATCGTTCTCAGTAGGGATATTTTTAATGGGAAAATTCCCTAGGTATCTCTAACATGTTTCACTAGGTGAAGCTCTTTGGTCCAAGTAATGAAAATTCACTGTCAAAAAAGTATTTTCTCCTAAAAGTATTATTTTCTGTTCTTGAGGAAGTCATGTGTAACCTACATGCTTTCACAAAATGAAAGGAGGAGAAAACATTTTCCTAAATAATATGTAACTTTGATAGAACCTAAAATAACTGTACCTACCTGGCAAAATGAGTGCGAACTACAAATTTCAACTGTTTTCTTTACACCAGTTTATCTATCCTACTCTAAGCCATCCCTGCCTAAAATATCATGTTTACTTTTTTACTTTTTTTTTTCTTTTCTCTTCTTATCTAAGAATTTCAAATTGTCTGATCTCTGGGTTAGACACCATCTAATTATTTTAAGGAAAGGTAAAAATTAACATAAGCAAATCCAATTCTTGTTAGCCTGTTCCTACAATTCTATTTGGCATTTTTCTTTCTCTCTCCATGGGACTAGATTTCTACTTTGCTTTCAGTCTTTTAAAGATATATTTGAGGAGACATTTACTGTTGCCTGAAATAGTCCCTGAGACTGTGTTCAATATGTCTTTTTGATCCTTTAATTATATTTTTTGTTCTTTTTGGCAGCCTTTATAGATCTTCCAATCCTCTTTCTCACTATACATTATATTGTTACAAGGCGTCTGTTTATTGCCTATAGTACCCTTTATATTCCACTTAACTACATGGGCCGCTGATGAGTTTAAAATGATGAGTGCCAATTGACTTATCTATGAATTGATAGAGGAACTCTGAACAAAGAGCTAGTATTTGGAACCCCCTCTTCTAGCTAATAGTTCCCCAAATGCTATTTTATTCCAATGAGTCCAAAAGAAATCACCTTGTGACTTATTGTAAGATACTTTAGTAGCCTCATTCTAGTAGAAAGAGGTCCATAGCCTAGGAATTAGATTGTAACATTAAGGGATAATTTAAGTGCTTACTGCCAGAGCCCTTTAATACTTTGAATGCTGAAAGTACAAAGGAAACCTTAAGGAAGAGAAGCCTGTACATACAATGTCAGGAAAAGTAACCGAAGGATACATAAATATGAATTCTACTAAGTAAAGGACCTCTATCATGACATGGTCCCTATGTGTTTAATAAAAATATATGTGCCAAGAAGACTGCTTAGACATTCAGGTCAAAAACTCACTGAGCTCCTACCATGTACCAAATCCTACACTAGGCTCTAGAAACACATGGGCAAATGCCCCCAGGCCCTCCATTTAGCAAAAGGGCTAGATATGTGCCTGAATGGTAAAAGGAAGAAACCTGAAGAAGAATATCACTGAAGCACCTGGAGATAACAAAGATAAATAAAATATCCTTTCCTTTGGTAGATTTTTCTTTAATAATAAAAAATTCACCCTTTTTTTTTCCTTCTATGCTTTAAGTAATAAAAATTTAAATTTTAAGAAAGAAATTCATGTCAAATTTTGAATTTAAAGTTAAAAATTTAAAGACTCTTTCAAGGGGTACCTGTGTGGCTCAGTTGGTTAAGCATCTGGCTCTTGGTTTTGGCTCAAGTCTTGATCTCAGGGTCATGAGATCAAGCCCTGTCTCTGGCTTTGTGCTCAGTGCAGAGTGTGCTGGAGATTCTCTCTTCCTTTCCCTCTGTCCCTCCCACTTGTGCTCTCTCTCTCAAATAAATAAATCTTTAAAAGAAAAAGAAGATGCCTTCAAGTCTGCTCAAATGTCATCCGTCTTCTTGGCGAGATGTACATTGACCCTCTTATTTAAAATAATGTGCCTCCCAGTGCTCTATCCGCTCTTCCTTTATAGAAGTCATTGCCTCCTAACATATCATCCGGTGTCTTATTTTTGCCTGCCTTATCCCACTGGAAAGCAAATTTCATGTGGGCAGAGTATTCGGTCTGCTTTGTACACTGGTGCACCTCCAGGGCCAACATCAGTGCCCAGTACAGAGTAGACAATTGTTCAATTTTTGTTGCATGAATAAAGATTCATTGAGTGTCAATCTGAAGAAAATAACATAAGAAAATACCAGAAATCATTACTATTTCTATCATTATTATTCAGCTTTTAGTTTGTTCAAGGTATGAATTTAAAAATAAGCAAATACTTGTCTTGAGTCGTCTTTCCATTATGCTTAACTAGGAATGCCTTTCTATAACATCTTTAATTTAGTCTCACAATGTGGAGATACTATGTTGGGAAAGAGATATGAGTGACATTGAGGGAGACAAGGGTGAAGAAGGGAAAGATCAGTGGCTGGTTATACCAGCATATGCATATTGAGTATGCTATATGTAAGAGTACAAATACATGTTGTGCAGAGCTAAGACAAATATCATGATAACTCGAAACAAAAGATCATTTATACCAATTTACTAGACATTTCACATGAAAGAGGCTGACGGTGCTTGAATTACTTAACTGTTTCATTCCCTATTTCACTTTGCAAACAGAGACAAAGAATGAGAAAGCTCTCCTTACCCAGTATATTCTAAAAATACAGGGGTAGGGGAAGAAAATAGACATTGGGGAGGGTATGTGCTATGGTGAACGCTGTGAATTGTGTAAGACTGTTGCATCACAGACCTGTACCTCTGAAACAAATAATGCAATATATGTTAAGGGAAAAAAAAGAAGAAGAAGAAGATAGCAGGAGGGGAAGAATGAAGTGGGGGAATCAGAGGGGGAGACGAACCATGAGAGACTATGGACTCTGAGAAACAAACTGAGGGTTCTAGAGGGGAAAGGGGTGAGGGGATGGATTAGGCCAGTGATGGGTATTAAGGAGGGCATGTATTGCATGGAGCATAAGTGTTATATGCAAACAACGAATCATGGAACACTACATCAAAAACTAATGATGTAATGTATGGTGATTAACATAACATAATAAAAAAAGAAAAAAGAAAATTCTGTTTTATTCTATTGAATTTTAAGATAATTTATACAAATGAATCTTGAAGAAAAATTATTTTACATTTCTCATATTATTCTTGGGTATTAAAAATACGAGTTTGCCACAGCAGATTCAAGTGAAAGGTCTAAGGTAAGGTGAACTCAAAGGGATCAAAATTTATTTTGTACACTGAAAGCTGTTTACTTCTTGATCACCAGAGTTAGGTGAATAAACATGTATTATTACCCACCTTGTTCAAGTCGAAATTAGAGTCTAACTGACTGCTGCTGCCTACCTCTTTGTCAATCATTATAGAGCAATGTAAGCCTGCAATAAATTCCAAAGTGAGTTTAATCTGACCCCTGCTTGGTAGAATTATGAAGGATTTTAGTCTGGTTTGCGCTCACTAGACATGGAGAACAACTCTTCTCCAAAATGTGAATACTTATATGAGCATTATTTGCAGATGGCTACTTAGGATTTTTCCTTTGCTTTTGTTGTTGTTGCTGTTTTTATTGTTGACCTGGGATGAACAGTTTCAATTCTTTTTACATGTCCTTATAGTTCTTCATTTTACTTTTTCCCCTCTGGGTCTTTAACTAGTATCCCAATAACTTTTCTCAGTAAAACCTTCAGGAAAATTAAGTTCCATGTGTGGCAGGATCCACTTAGTGGCTTAATTTCGACTGAGCACTCATTTTCATTAGTGTAATTCTTCATCACTAATTAAATGCATATGAAATTATAAGAATATTCTTCAAATCTCAAGATTATAGCCAATAAAAAATTTAACTTTTAATTCACTATCTAATTTTAGATTTTAGTGCCTCAAAGTCAAAAGACTAGTTAAATGTTGTTGTTGTTGTTAGTTGCTTTTATTCATATTGACTCAACCAAAATGACAATAAAATGCTGAGATATAACAAAGAAATTTTGGGTCATATCTGTACCCATCTTCAGCTTAGCAGTTAAGAGATATTTAAACTGATTTTATTAATGGAATGTAAATCAATCCCTTTTCTCCACTCAATATCCTTTACCACCCCAAACAAGCATAGTCCCCTAAAGATAACAAGGAGAGGAACCTTAGCACAAGGGACAGCAGAACAAGAAGCATCTATCTGGAAATCTCATTTCAATAAGGTCAATCACATTGGGTTTGCCAAATGCTTAGATCACAGATTTGAAAGATAAAATAACTATGCATTATAAATATATAAATATATATAGACACTTCAGGATAAGAGTAAGTAAAATTTTCCATCTAACAAGGTAAGGAATTATTTTAAGTATAGAGGGGGTAGATTTCTGGAGAAAAGCAAGTGTTTCAGGAGAAAAAAAATTCATAGACTATGGTCAGTTACTTCTTCTAGCCTGACCCCATCCATACCAATCTGTGTACAGCCCTATCTATTAGGGACTACTTAAAACTGTGTTCTGTGATTATCATATGATCTCCCTCGTATGTGGAATTTAAGAAACAAAACAAGAGGATCATAGAGGAAGAGAGAAAAAAATAAAACAAGACAAAATCAGAGAGACAAACCATAGGAGAGTCTTAATTATAGGAAACAAACTGAGGGTTGCTGAAGGGGAAGGGGGTGAGCATTTGATGTAATGAGCACTGGGTATTATGTAAGACTGATGTAATGAGCACTGGGTATTATATAAGACTGATGAGTCACTGAACTCTACCTCTGAAACAAATAATACATTACATGTTAATTAATTGAATTTAAATGAATGAATGAATGAATGAATGAATGAATGAATGAAACTGTGGTCTGTGGAAGGGAAGGAGGGTAATATAAATGCGGTTGGATTGGAGAGAGCAATTTTGACCATCTCTCCCACCTTTCACCGTTTTGCTTTCTCTCTCCCCGCCCCCCACCCTTCCTGGTAAAATATGTATTTCACTGGTTTTTTGGTTTGTTTTTTGTTTGCTTAGTTTTGGTTTTGGTTTTATAAATGTGATTAATTATTGTGTATTAAAGGTCAACTCTACAGATGCCCTTGGAGACTTTGTCAGAAAAACAAGCCTTGAAGAGCCATAATGACTCAGGTATGCCCAAGTTCTCACCCTCATCCCTGCCCTCCCTTCTTTCTACCTACCTGAACTCTACCACTTGTTAGAAACCCAAGTTTGTTCATCCTTGTACATTAACCAAACAAGCAGTAGAAGACTTGTCCCTTTCCAAGTTAAGGCTAAACAAAAATTGGCGCTTATTATTTACTGCCCCATATCCAAGTATATGACCAATTTCTCCAGTAAGATTATAGGCAACCCCAGACAACATCAAGGACAGAGAGCCTGCCTTGTCTTTCCAACACAGCCTCACTAGCACATAACACAATGTCTGGCACATAGTGGGTGATTGGAGAAACCATTTTATACCTCCCTGAATTCATACGTTGGCCCATGAAGTTAACTTTCAGAGACTTTGGAAAGGTCATTTAACCCCTGGTCCACAAAGTAAAAGTAAGAGGAATGATTGGTGACTTTGGGAAATGGAATTGAGCAAGACTGGCTCAGCTCTTCTTTTTTTTTTTATTCTTATATTATCCCCATACATTACAACATTAGTTTTTGATGTAGTGTTCCATGATTCATTGTTTGTGCATAACACCTAGTGCTCCATGCAGAATGTGCCCTCCTCAATACCCATCACCAGGCTAACCCATCCTCCCACCCCCCTCCCCTCTAGAACCCTCAGTTTGTTTTTCAGAGTCCATCGTCTCTCATGGTTCATCTACCCCTCCGATTTCCCCCCCTTCATTCTTCCCCTCCTGCTACCTTCTTCTTCTTCTTCTTCTTCTTCTTCTTTTTTTCTTAACATATATTGCATTATTTGTTTCAGAGGTACAGATCTGAGATTCAACAGTCTTGCACAATTCACAGCGCTTACCAGAGCACATACCCTCCCCAGTGTCTATCACCCAGTCACCCCTTCCCTCCCACCCCACCCCCTACTCCAGCAACCCTCAGTTTGTTTCCTGCGATTAAGAATTCCTCATATCAGTGAGGTCATATGATACATGTCTTTCTCTGTTTGACTTATTTCGCTCAACATAATACCCTCCAGTTCCAACCACGTCGTTGCAAATGGCAAGATCTCATTCCTTTTGATGGCTGCATAATATTCCATTGTATATATATATACCACCTCTTCTTTATCCATTCATCTGTCGATGGACATCTTGGTTCTTTCCACAGTTTGGCTATTGTGGACATTGCTGCTATAAACATCGGGGTGCATGTACCCTTTCAGATTCCTACTTTTGTATCTTTGGGGTAAATACCCAGTAGTGCAATTGCTGGATCATATGGTAGCTCTATTTTCAACTGTTTGAGGAACCTCCATACTGTTTTCCAGAGTGGCTGCACCAGCTTGCATTCCCACCAACAGTGTAGGAGGGTTCCCCTTTCTCTGCATCCCCGCCATCATCTGTCGTTTCCTGACTTGTTAATTTTTGGCTCAGCTCTTCTTAACTCTCTTTTCAAAGAAACCTGTTCTCAGTTGTACATCAAGATGGGAGAGCTGCAGCTGTGAGTGAATACACTTGACTCAGGGAATAGGAGTTATAAGAAACCTATTTCATTACAGATCTAGGCCCTGGCTTCTGAAAAGCTTTAACAGTAATAAAGCTGATATTCAGATTGCTGTCTATTTGAATACTGTGTCTTATTTCTGTATTGATTCTAAATATAGAGATTGAAGAGAGGGTATCATTAATTATCACCCTAAAATCTTACCGGTAGAAAGTACCTTGCAAATACTGATTGGTTGAATGAATGAATGAATGAATGAATGAATGAATGAATGAATGAATGAATCTTTGAATGAATGGCTATCAGGTGGCAAAGATGCTACGTAATTCTATTTTTGTTTCTCTGGAGCATAATTGGCTTGCAGAATGCACTCCTGCTTTGCTCCAGTCTTATTTTAACTATTCCTCTTAGGCACTGCTCACAAAGGTTAAGAAGCGATGGGCAATGTACAGCTGTCTTTAACTCTATGTGATTTATTTCCTGGGGGACTAGTTAAGGGAATAAAGAACACCTGCTTTCACAGTATTTTTCTCTTCCATATTTCACCAACTAGAGATGTAACTGGGTATAGCAATTCCTTTTTATAAAGCCATTACATCATACTTAAGCTTTATTCACACTTTAGTAAAATCACTTTAATCAGATAATCTACTAACTGTTTAGCAGAGTACTGCTAAATGATAATGAATTCAGTAAAACAGAAAAAAGGAAAGCATGTACTCTCTTCCAAACGATCTTCTCCATTATTTCCTTTAATACTGAAAATAATAAACATCTATTTTTTTCATTTTATACTTAATATAAGTTTTTACTTTTCACCACATTTTGAATTCTTATTTCATTTGTCTTATTTTTGGTTGAATTCTTTTATAAAATGTAGATTTCTAATTCAGTATTTTTCTAGTAGCAATCGGTTTTACAAATCTTTCAAGTCCAAAGATATTAAGTCTAATAGTAAGATGTTGGAGTTTCAGTGTCTCTCTCTTTGGCATCTTTTCCTAACATCCCTTGGGAGTAACAACTTTCAGATCACATCTGGTCCTACAGGCTAGATAATAAAGTTACTTAAATAATTACTACTGCAATTAAAAATAATTCCACTGTTAATGGGAATGCAAAATGATGCAGCCACTATGGGAAATGGTATGGAGATCTTTCAAAAAAGAAGTAAAACTGGATTAACATATAGCCCAGCAACCCTACTTCTGGATATTTATCCAAAGAACTGAATTCAGGATCTCAAAGAGATATTAAAACTTCATCTTCATTACAGCATTATTCACAATAGTCAAGATATGGAAGCAACCTAAACATCCATCAACAGATGAGTAGATAAAGAAAATGCAGGCATATACATACAATAGAATATTATTCAGCTTTAAAAAAGGAAGGAAATCCTGTTATATATGGCAACATGGATGGACCTTGAGGACAGTATGCTAAGTGAAATAAACCGGTCACAGAAGGACAAATATTGCATGAGTCCACTTATATAAGATACCTGAAATAGTCAAACTCATAGAATCAGAAAGAAGAAATGTGGTTGCCAGGGGCCAGGGGAAGAGGGAAATGGGAGTTACTAACCAACAGACATAAAGTCTCAAATGTTTAAGATGAATAAGTTCTAGTGATCTGCATACAACATTATCCCTAAAACTGCATTGTACAGTTAAAAATCTGTTAAGAGGATGGATCTCAGGTTAAGTACTCTTACTACAATAAAATAATAAAATAAAATAAAACAGTTCTACCTCATCACATAGTATCTAATAATTCATAATGACTATTAATAACTCATAGGTAGTCATCTATTTGCTACTAGAATTAACTCCATACTACATTGGATTTTGTCCCCACCCAAGAGAAAATCTCCATCATCATTTATTATTGCCTCCCAATTGTTCCCCCTGTTTCCAAACTCTCCCTGCTTCTACCTATCTCATGCAGTGCAGTTAAAGGTTATCTTTCTTAAACATTTATTGCATAACACTAATCTTCACATTCCCCAATTAACATTCCAAGCCCCCTCATCTGGCCCGTTCTCTATATGAAATCCCTTAGGCTCCCCACCCCTCTAGACTTTGTGCATAAATGTCTTCCTCTTTACCTGTTTATGTCCTGGTTATCCTTCTTAGTCCTGCTCATGATATGCCTTCAAAGATCCCCCAAGTCAGGATTAACCACTGATTTTCCTGTGCTCTCACTGCATGTGTGTGTATACTAGTTTTGTGTTACCTTTTGTTTTAATTGCTTAAGTTACTCTTCTACCCTGCTAGATCATGACTTCTGAGACAGAAAATTCAATGCCTAATTTAATTTTCTATCCTCACAGAAATAGCCCACTGTTATTCACACAGTAAGGCAATCGCTATGTACTTGGTGAATGCACAGAAATATGGGCGATCATGTGATGTTAGGATGTTGTTCACATGCTGATATTATGGTTTTTCAAAAAATTCTCTGATGCCACTGGCTACTGGGTTTTGTTTGCTTGTTTATTTTTACCTGAAAGCAAAGACAGATGTCCCACATAGGTATAGTCCATGCTAAAAGATGGAAGACGAAAGTAAAGAATAAGTTGGGACTGGTTGGCAACCCTTGCCTCATAAGCATCCCTAGATTTCTATACCAACTAGTTGTCATACAGCTAATGTCTTCAGAAGAGTCTAGAAGATGATCTCTAATCACTATCCTTTGGGTTTCCTAATGGGTTGCTTCCATTACTAATATTATTATCTTAACGTCAACATAAATATAATCCTCCATCACTGGGGAAAAGGAATAATAAACTAGATGTGCATACATAGCCCAATTATTCTCCTTTCCTCCTTTACTTTTTTAAAAAAATTTATTCACTTATTTTAGAGGACAAGAGGGGTGGGCGGGGGGGAAGAGGTAGAGGGAGAAGAAGAGGGAGAGAACCTCCAATAGACTGTCCACTGAGCATGGAGCCCAACACAGTGCTCAATCTCAACACGACCTGAGTTGGAGGCTTAACCGACTGAGCCACCCAGGTGCCTCTCTTCCTTTACTTGTCATCTAAAATACTTGCCAAATTTTTCTATATGTCATTGGCAAATTCATTTATTTTAATTCACTAACATGGTCTCATAATATTACACCTCTATACCAAATCCCCAAATAGTTTACAACTAATAGTCTATTTTTATCTCCCTCTGAAAAAAAAATTGAGACTGCCATATTTTTACTGATATTGTTGCTGAGGTTTACATTTAATGCTGGTACATACTTGACACTCAATAAAGATTTTAACTAAATTTGAGAATAGTAACTAAAGATGACAAGTATACTTCAATTTTTCTCTACTTTGTGTCCATATGTTAATGTACTTCCCACTTTGTTTTGTTTCTATTTTAATTCTGGAGTAATCGTAATGTTTGAAAAAAAATAAAGTATACCATGTCTTAAGCATGTCTTATAAAAGTAGATCAACCTGTCACGATCCTGTTTCTACCTTTTGGTATTGCTTTAATGAGACCCTGTTAAGGCATAAACCAGATGGCATATATAGTTATCTATGTTTATTAAAGTCTATATGCAGTTGCACAAATAAATTTTGTATGTAGATTTGAATGATAAATGTCTACTGTTCTGACAAAGGTATTTTATTTCAAATAGAATTATGAAGTTATGTTGGAAAAATAGGATTTCGGAGAACACTGACCTCACTGAGGGCTCCACCCTGATCCCCTTCTCAAGGCCTCATTAATAATAATTAACATGATGTGTTAGGCACTGTTTCTAAAGTTATCAATGGATTTTCTCATCTAACCTTCACAAAAAACAATGAGGTCGGTGATGTTAAGATCTCTATTTTACAGTAAAGCAAATTGAGGTTTGGAGGAGTCAAGATCATTCCACTAGTAAATGGAAAAGCAGTGACTTCTGAACATAGTCAGTGTGACTTAGAATCCACAATGCTTTACCCCATCATAACCTTCTGCATGAAGCCAAGTAGAAAATTTCAGTTTAAACTGAGTTTGTATAGCCCCTTTTTCTTTTTCTAAGCTTACTTCTATTTCTTCTTTCCAATTTTTTTAAATGGGGATAATAAGCAACTCAATTACAAACTCACTTGAATTTATTTATAAGAGCTTTCTTTCAAAACTGCCATGGATAAACTGCCAGGTGCCCAGGTCAACCGAGAACCACCTATCTGTAAATCTATAAATTGTCGAAGTGGAATATCAAGTCATTAATCATATCCTATAATCTTAGGAGAACCAGAAGGCTTTGAGAACTTTGCATACCGATTGCAGGCCCTTGAGTTCTGCAGTCAAATGCTCTACCACTGAGCTATACCCCCTGGCCCTTGAGTTCTGAAGCTCTCAAGACTGTCAGGACTATCCGTGCTGTGAACATGGAGATGCACCTCTCAGTCCCCCTTCATGAAGGCCCTGCTGCCCTGCTGCAAGGGGTGAGGTCAGAGGACAGTCACCAGCAATCAGTTCCTTCAGGGTCTACCTCAGCTGCAGAAAGCTGCTTTGCCACAGGCCCTGCAGGGAGAGCCCCATGCCTGCACTGGTTACTGAGCTAGGCAGGGAGATGAAGGCCCAGGCCCGACACAGGAAACTCTAATGGGCAAGAGCTTTCTGTCAGGTTGACCTACGCTTTCTCAAACCTGCATCATAGTTTACTTCTTCTCTGCCCGACTCTGTTCCCTCAAACTTTCCTCCACCAGAGTTAACCCTTAATAAATATCTGGCTCCCTAAACACCATTTCAGTATCTGCTTCTGGAGAACCTAACTTATGATAGACACTTAAGCCAAACAAGTCAATAAGAATTCAAAGGCTTTGAAGAGTCTGTTTATGGGGGTTCTAGCCCAGAAACCACTAGATGCATGTGGAACACTGAAGGACACCTGAATGGTTTACTTTCTTCATGTACCCCTAAAACGTAAGAATTAGCCCTGACTTCAAGTGAATTTGGCATAGTGCCTAAAGGTCAGTCAAGGTCCTTAGGCCAAAGCTAATGGTACCTCCAAGTTGCTCAATGACCAGGAGCAGACATTCACTTTTAGGGGCCACTAAGCACAAGTTCAGCATGCAACTGCCTAAAATAAAACTCATACACATACACACACACACACACACACATACACCCCTATACCTTCTAAAGCTCTCTTGATTGACCTTGAACCATGTTTAAATTGTATCTGCAATTAATAACATTATCTCCACCTCTTCACAATTGTATTTTTCTCCCATCCATGCAATTATATTTACAAAACATCCAAACAAGCCCCTGCACCTCATGCCCACCCTGCCAAATAAGGCCAGGGTTTGTAGCCAATGTGGAGAGCAAGAAAAATGCATTAAAACTAGCTCATACTCAGAGTTTGGTTTCTTTTAGCCTGGAGCATACAGATATTTTGGATCAGGGAGCCAGTTAGATTATAAAATAAGGAGTCAAAAATTGTGTGTTCTTGTGACTTTATATGATTTTGCAGGATAAAGACTGAAATTCGTAGTCCCCATGTCCTAGTAATACTAAATATTACTTTTGTCCACAAATTTATAGGAGGAACATTGTAAGATTGTAAATTTTCCCACACTTAATATTTAAATAGGCTAAAATGGATTTTTTCTGTGTATATTTAATTACCCCATTTTTAATCTTTTATTTTACAATTGTACTTTTCTCTAAATTAAACTGAATTACATAAATTTCTACATGACCCCTATTCTTATATTACTTTTTAAATGGAACCTTTAGTAAACTGCACAATCTTTGGGTGTTGTACTTTCTGGTATTTATAAAACCTGGTGATTCTTTCACAAAGCATAGGTAATTTCTGACGAAAATACATTTTTTGAGGGAGCTTGCATATAAGTAGAAATTCCAACAAATTCTCAATTTGTTGGTTTGTCTGCCAAGGAAGTTGATATTGTTGTTTTACCATACCATAATTTTTTTTTAATGATCTCAAAAATGTGACACTGTAAGCAAATCTGACATTTTCCCTAAATATCTCACTCATCTCTTTAGGGCTTTTGATTTTTTCCTTAAAATTAAAATTCATTGTAAACCTACATTTATGGGTCTATTTTCATTTCCTAGGAAGATGACTGATTAACTTTATGGGACCACAAATAAATGACCGAAATTTTATACCCTAATACTCTCAGTTTGAAATCAGGTTTAAAAGGATAGATGATTCAAAGCACTTTCCAGGATAAGAACAATGCAACTGTTAATAGGAGTCACACAGCTAAATCCTCCTTCAAAAAGCTTTGAAAATGTGTCCCTGGTGTTATGCTCAACTGATTTATAGAGAGCTTTGGCTTAGGAAGTAACAGTCAAAATTCAAGCATAATTTATAATTTAACCTATAAAAGTTTTAAAAGAGCCCAATATTCATTACTGTCTTTAGGCTTTTCCTTTGCACTCAGTATTATGTTATTAAAAGTCATCCACTTGTTCCTTAATCATTCCACATCCCAGAATCATTCTGGGCTAACTTTGAAGATATTGGTCCTTCACTTTGAAGCAGTTTTCTTTGGATCCATTAGTTTGAGACAGTGGAAACAAGTCAAAATGAGACTTTTCTTGCAGTTTAAAATTGCTAGCAATAAACACCATCACATTAGATTTCTGCATATGTGAAGCTTACAGGACTATAAGAGAAAGAAACAAATTGAAAATTGAAAAACAGCATGTTTCGTTACAATACATGACAATATTTTGGTTGAAGTGGAAGGAATATGTCAACTATTAATAGCACTGCCCTAAAATATCCTATTTATAGAATGGCTAATTAAAGCAAGAATCCTTACTAATTCTTTGATTTAAACAGTCTGTTCTCCAAATGCAACAAAAAAGGAGGAAAATAAGAAAGAAAAATAAATGTGATTTATTTTATGTGGGGATAAAGTGCAGTAGATAAATGGGCTCTTGAGTAAGCAAAACATTACAGCAGGAGAAATGATTTAGAGCATTCTGAAGCCAGATTAAACAACAACGATGACTCCAAGTATATAAGGACGGTAAACAAAACGCCAAATTAAAAAATTCCACGTGGCGTTTGGGCCTAATTAAAATTCTAACCAGATTTGCTATGGTTATATTTCATTTGTTGTACAAAAACAGACATCCACGTGTCCTTGTGTGAACTCCAGCACTTACACATCCGTGAAATGGGAATAACTGCATTGTTTCTTCCCCTGGGTGTGAAAATTTACCAGCAAAATGTTCTGGATATAAAGGCTTGAGCTAATTTAGCAATAAACTCCATAAAAGATTTGAATATAAAACATTATAGTTGCAATAATCCCCTTAAGCTAGTACTAGAAATGAAAATTATTTACTCTGGGAATCTGACTATATTGCTGTTAAATCATTTGCTTATGTAAATTATTCGTATATCAGAAAAAGTAGAAGTCCCATGTGTTTATTTCCATTTTCACCAAGGCCTAAAGCCATATAACATATCTGATTTCTGGCTTACCTGATGTTTCTTAGCTATTAGCTTACATCAGTACTCATCCTCTCAAGAAATAAAATAAATCTGAACCAAGCTTTAGGAAGGAAGAAGCTTAAAGCCAGAATTTATTTCAGTTATTACTGCATAGATAATATGGTAAAAGTTAAAATCTTAAAGCATTCTTTATTGGTAAATTAAACCTTATTTTTCATTCTTGGAGTAGTACTATCAAAATATGGATACTTAATATTCAGAATTCAGGCACAATTTTTAAGTGTGGAAATATTTAATGAGACTTCTCTGCAGTTATAATGTCTAATACTTCAACAATTAAAAGTACTGTAAGAGCAGTAATCAATTAAGCCTTACGACATCATAAGTTAAAAGCCTTACAACATCCTACATTAATATTAAGTTATCTGCCTTTGGTTAAACATAGGCCGTTGTAGGGGGGGAAAAAATAACAAGGTTAATTTACTTGAATACTTCTCTGTTCCGGATATTTGTAAACAAATGAGTCAGATTCATAAGTAATTTTTATTCTAGTTATGTTTCTCATTATAAATAAAATACAGCATTTAGAAAAATTCCATTATAAAGTATGTTCATAAAGTGTAAGTTTATTAACAAATACCATAACGAGCAACTCCTATGTGGTAAAATTGTTCTGAATCTGGGAGGGACCTCCAATATTGTAAGCTAATTTTTATTTTATGGTAATAAATTAATATGGTTTTATTTAATTCTACATCATAGATGAAACTTATTCAGTAAAATTCTTAGTGGTACATCGACTCATCTGTTAGAACTTCATGTTAGCCAGTGATCTCCCTGTGAAATATAAAAGATTGATATATGACATTGAGTAAGTTGACAAAAAAAGAAAAAAGGGTAAAAGAGTCTTGAAAATATTTTCATGAGTTGAATTCATTTAGACCAGATGAAGAAAATCAAGTGGAAACTAAAGGTACTAGGACTAAGGAGTCCAAAACGAAGTCTTATGCTGGCTCATGTAACTTCTTTCCAGTCTTCAATCACTAAAAATACCCTAGAAAATGCTAGTCCCATCAAGGACATTCAGTCTTGCATAGCAAACTGTGGAAGCATTGAAGTGGGCTCTGGCATGACCATTGCTTAAGAGATACTGAAAACTCTCTACTATACCCCAGCCTTTGGTACAAGTCAGAAATGTGAAAAAGGTTTAATGAAGATGTGAGGGCAAAAGAATGTTCTCTATTTCCACAAGAGTAGAACTTAAATTCGCTTCTACATGATCAGTAATTCTGCTAAGCATGGTCAGGTGGAAACTCAAATCTTCATCAGCTGGAGAAGGAAGCAGGAGTCCAAGACTCATGCCATTTCTACAGGCACTTCCCCCACCAGATTTCTTAGCTTCCTACTGAGGGTGGGGACTCAGATAAAGTGAGTGAAGTGCCTTTCGGGCAACATGGAAGGAGGCACACCATCGCCCTGCTAGTGAGGGTCTCCTTCAATGGTGTATTGTTAGTATCTCACTTGCCCTACCCTCATCTAGGCCCTGTTTGACTATCGCTTTTTCAACAGTTTTATGGCAAGAAGCTCAAAATTACAAAGCACTCTTGATGACCAGCAAATGAGTTTGCATTTTAGAAAGGCAGGGGGACGGGGGAGCAATATAAAAAATGGAGTACATAAACAAAAATGTTCAAAAGGGAGGTTACCTCCTAATTAAAGAAATATCATTCACCCAAATTTTACAAAGTTGCTAATCATCCAGACTAATTATTCAACCATTCATTTGTGATTGAAACATAATCTATTTTTTCAAAAATGTGCATCATCTTGGATGAAATCCAGCCCTAAAAACATATCTATATGTAGTAAAGGTCTGATACAATAGTTATTCTTGAAAATGTATGATAAACCTATCCCTACCCCCACCTCTAAATATACAAAGAGGCTCCAATATAATAATGAACTCTATTTCAAGTGAATGTCTTTAAAGCTACTACAATATAACTAAAGGATTCTAATTGTAGGAGTTTTTGTAGTTGCCAATTTCTAATCAAATGACAATAGCTCCTCAAGATTGAGCTAAATAGGTAGTTTTATGTTGGAAATAGAATATAAAAATCTTACAAAATGAAAACCTTTCAAAGGGAATAATGACTCCTAGGGCTCAATTGTATCTGAAGTACCAGAGAGAAGGCTACTTGGACTGTTAGGTTCCTAGCTTAATTGTAACACAAGTCACCATTTTGAAAACCAAGTGGATTAATGTTAGAAGCAGTACCTATTGAACCCTTTTCATAAGGAACTTAACCTTTTCAATTTAATACCTTTGATTTCCAAATTCATTTGCAAGTAAAAATAAAACTAGTCTTGGTGACTTTCCAAGACCTGTGAATTCAGAATTCTTAAATTTATGTTTCTTGAAATCAGAGACTATCCACTTACTACCCATTTATTTCCACTTACGATTCTTCCTGTATACTCACAGGATAGAAGCTTTAAAAAAGGATATTAAGATGTACATCCTGACTTTTGGAACTGAATTCAAAATAGTAAAGATCCTTTGTTTCATAGTTCTTGAGATATGTTTAATATTAAGGCAAAGGTGAAAAAAATCATTATATATATTTGAGAATTTTCATCAGACATTTTGTCATTGTAATAATTTGTAGTCCATGAAACACATGAAGAAACTCTGATCAGTCTACTAAGTCCTTCTACTAAAATGTATAGGACAGAATTTTTTTTAAGTAGCCAGGGTTTGGAGTGCCTGGGTGGCTCAGTCGGTTAAATGTCCAACTCCTGGTTTCTGTTCAGGTTGTGATTTCGCAGTCATGAGATGGAGCACCATGTTGGGCTCCGTGCTGAGTGGGGAGCCTGCTTCAGATTCTCCCTCCCCCTCCCCCTCTGCTCCTACCCCTGCTTGCTTGCACTCTCTCTCTCTCTTTCTCTCCCAAAATAAATAAATAAAACCTTAAGTATCCAGGGTTTGGTTTTACAGTATTTTATAGATTTTTTCTAAAGATTTTATTTATTTATTTGAGAGACAGCATGAATGGGGGAGGGACAGAATGAGAGGGAAAAGGACAAGCAGATTCCCTGCTGAGCTGGGAACCAGACACAGGCTGGAGATGGGGCTCAATCCCAGGACCCTGAGATCATAACCTGAGCCAAAGTCAGAAGCCTATATTTTAGGCATCTGAACAATATTTTATAGATTTTTAAGCACTGATTATATGTGATAGTCACATAATCCTTTGAGACTAAGTCAAGAATTGTTTCTACACTACAGATAACAAAATATAGGCTCAAAGAGGACATGTGACTTGACCAAGTTCAGAGCATTAATAAATGCACAAGAGGGGTTAGAATCCAGATCTTTTTATTCCCCATCCAGTGTGTTTTCCACTACACAGCTACAACTGGCTGAAAGTAATATTGAGTACTGAACATTTTCTATGCTAATAGAAAAAGATTGAGGTCTCTAAAACTTCCATATGATATGGCTGTTGATCATGTATATCCTTGATATCTAATTCCTTTAAATGTAGAGCACCTTGAAATTCTTTCCTCTTCCTTGTAAGAGAAATACAACTGTGTCTATTGGCAAGGTACACTTTGTAAATATTGGCCACAGATAAATACACAAGAAAGGGCCACATAAAAGTACAAGTGCGTCACTGCTATCGTCAAGCCCACTCTGTCACCAATGGGACAAGAAAAGCGACCTCCCAAGCCATTGAAAAGGCAACTAATTTATAGGGCAATGCTTATAGATCTGCCCACAGGGTATCTTCTGCAATCTATTTACTAGCTATAACTAGCTATACTGCCACTAACCTTCAGTGACTACTCTCACTGCCCTTCACTGACCATTACATAACCACATTCTAAGAATTTTTAGGTGATGTCCATCTAAAAAGAAGAAATTTGCATATAATTTTCTAAAAGAGTTGCATTTTAAAAGTGAAAGCAGGAAGAAAAGTAGGTAGAGGACTGTTCCAAAATAAGTGAATAAAACACAAGCCCCCTTGGACTGCTGTACAGAATTTTAAGTCACTATTGTGAAGTTCAAGAACTTCTATTTTTCATGCCTGGCTTTCCTCCAAAACTCTGGCCAGTAATGATTGAGTGTGAGTAATGACTTCTACATCATGAAATGATGGCTTATTCCCCCTACAAATTTGTCATTCTTGGCTATGAACTTTGGCAGACCTTTAAAACATACATGCCACCCTGAGCTAGAAGAACTATTTTCACTGTAGTCTATCCATATAATTAAGTCATTTTGTTGTGGTTGTGATTGGGGTCATATAGAGCACTTACTATGATCATGGAGAACTGGCTTCTAATCTCAGTCATATCTATGCCATTTTAAGTAGTCGCTCAATTTCTCCATTTCTGGTGTCTGATGGAGGTACACCTATCCCTGCCTACTTATTTTTGTAAGAAGAAAAAGATATTCCAAGGGACATGGACTTTGCAGTCTTAGAAGACACATCTAACTGTAAATGGTATTACTTTCATTACTATCTATTCTCTCTGGAGTGATATATGAGTACCCTTGAGATATTACTAACACTGAACTAAAACCAGTATTCACTCTCAGAGTTTGTATCTAGTCGCTGCATCTTTGATGATGGTTTAGAACATATCTCCTTTCTAGCTTCTTGTTGCAATTAAACTGAATCCAAGAAAATGGTTGTTTCTAGGTTTTTTAATTTAAAATGGTAGTGTCTGATACTTTCCCCTGAGATCTTGTGTTATTTCCCTCTCTCTCTCTCTCCTTCCCCCTCCTCACTCCTCACCTCTGTCTCTTTCTGTCTCCCTCTCTCTTCCTTTCCTTTTACTCTTATTCTTTCCCCACCCTGTCACTGGAGACCACAAAGATCAACAGGCACTGCTTAGCCCTACAGATGTCACTTGGGGCTAAATATCATACTGAATCCTGACTTGAGCAATCTAAGCAATAGAAGCTGTGGAAGCATTTGGAGGATTTTTAGTCAACCCAGTGAGCATACAAAGTATTAGCAGAACACTCAAAACTATTAGGACCTATTTTTACACCAACAGATAGAGGTTGTTTTGGGTTTTTTCTACTTCACTTTTTATAGCTCTTACTACTAAAGAAGCAATCTATTTAAAGCTATTGTGATTACTTAAACTTTATATTCACTAAAAATGTTTTTCATTGGCAAAGTTTCCATGGGGTAATTTCAGACTTCTCTGGTAATAAATGCCTTCATAAAGTTATAGGAAGCCACAGAAGCTCCTACTGGAATTTCACAATCCAATGGTGGGGAAGAACACTTCATGTTCTCTTCCCAGACCTGTTTTTCAGTTATAGATACATTCAGAAGGACAGAATTATCAGCAGCTAATTGCCTCAGTGTCTTAATCTGCAAAATAAAAATAATAAATGTGGACTCCCAAGGGAAGGGCTAAGAGGGAAAAGAAAAAAGTAAAGATAAGGTCTACATCATGGATAGCAAATATCAGAATTATGTGGATATTTTCCTTCCAAAATTTTTTCCTAAAAAATGACATTTCAAAAGAGAAAAATATTACAGTGAGCCAGGAAAGCATAGCTTAACACATTACCTTCTGTGCTGTGGTTCATGAACATGGAAGCAACTTTGTGTTTGAACCCTAACTGTTGCATTAGTGACTGGGCACAGACAGAGCCCTGATAGCCTTTAAAAGTAATTTTTCCTAAACAGAACACTTACACTTTACATGTTCACAGGAACTGTGACCCTTCTTGACACTGGGTGAAAATTGCCATGATTTTACTCAGAGCAGTTGAAAATGAACATTTGCGAAACCCAGTAGACTCAATATTAAAGCCAATATTAATAAATTAGCACTTCAGAACTACATGCAAATCTGTATTGGCTTCCTAAGTAACACCTTTGCTTCATGCTAAACTACTCCCCATATGATTTTATCAGAAACAATAAATATGGGAATGTTACCTTGACAGAAAGGAGCCTGGTGCCAGGTCTTGAAAATTTCCATTGATGGTGTGCAATCACGTCGGTAAAGCCAAAACCAGTCTTCAGGGTCTTCACCACTTTGCAAGCTGTCAAAATCCTCGTCATTTTGAAGATGTTGATTTGTGACTAAAATTAAATAAAACTATATATATTTATGAGAATTTTGTTTTAAGATTTTTTAAATTAATGTGAAAGAAAGATGGGGGGTGCAGTCCAGTGTTTAAGGCTGACTGCACAGCAATCTTTGAATTTCCATTCATTCTGTCATTAAATGTCTTTAGCCACAGCTCCTCCTTCTCTTAACCCCTCCTCCTGAGGTAATGTTCGGAGATGTTCCATGGACATGTAATACAAATTGCAACACATCAAACACTACCTTCTCCTGCTGAGATAATGCTAGCGTTGTAGAAAACCAGTCATCCATCAAAGGAACTGCTTATGCAGCTGAATAAAATGACCTAGACACAGCGGATAACCTTAGGAATCTCACCCTAAAGAGTAGTAACTTTCTAATAATGCCAAAGATCAAAGGCTTTTACTTGTCTTAGATGTGATGTCTAATTTGCCTCAAAAGAGGTTTTGGATTCCCAAAGAAACCTGAAGAATTGCCATTTTCTGCTTAGAAAAAGATGTTGCAAACCACATATTGTAAAAATTACATCAGAATGAACTTTTCTCCATAAATAAAGATTGTTCTTTTTTGAGTTAATAAAGTAGTATATTACATCCTTACTATTGCATTGTTTTGTATTCCAAATCTTAAAGCAATCAGCAATATTAAGTAAAACACAACTGGAGCAAAGTAGCCTGTTTATATATCTCTCTCTTAAGAGTTATAAGAGTCATAAGAAGTGTATGAACAAGAGCAAGCATTGATTTTCATGTAAGTATTATTCCTAAGTCAAGATTTTTTTAGTTTTTAAAATGTTACATTTATAAAATTCTTGAGCATTCATGCTTCAACTAAGTCGAAATGGGTTCATGTAGCCTTTCAATCCCATATTTAATCAGGTAGGCAAAGGGTCTCATTGGCTTGTGGAAGCGCTCATGTCAGTCATGTGTCTGTGTAGATCAGGAAGCACTGTAGCATCATCCTTTAGTATCCCTGCAAAGGAGGCCAAGAAATGAAACCTCCCTACCAGGGCTTCCCATATGGAAAAGATGGCATAGAATGGCATAGAGATTGTAAACTTCACATGCATAAGATGAGTGCCAGAACTGGGGGAGTGAGATGACTTTGTTTTTTTTAAAAAAGGAACAAAGCTTAAGTTCAGTCTTCTGTCTTCCTTAATGCATTTTGTATAAACATTCTCTGAAGCCAAAGTACTTCATTGTCCCTGGTGATAGAAAACTGAAAAAATAGTCTCAATCTAGTGTATATAAGTAATTAATAAAATAAGTAATGTTATGGTAGTGTGTCCAAATGCAATGGAAAAGTAAAGAGAAAGAGAAAGAAGAAAGAAAGAAAGAAAGAAAGAAAGAAAGAAAGAAAGAAAGAAAGAAAGAAAGAAAGAAAGAAA